>NC_134884.1:5923377-5930877 GCF_041734735.1 Babylonia areolata
TTAAAAGCGTTGTTGTGCATGTGTGTGTGTGTGAAATCATCGTCTTCATCATCAACATCATCATCATTATCATCATTATCACCCCCACCACCATCACCATCACCATCATCATCATCACCATCACCATCACCATCATCATCACCATCATCGTCATCATCATCATCATCACCATCACCATCATCATCATCACTACCATCACCACCAACAAACACCATCACCACCATCACCATCACCATCATCATCACCACCATCATCACCACCACCACCACCATCAGCATCATCGTCACCACCACCATCACCATCATCATCATCATCACCATCATCATCATCACTATCATCGTCATCATCACCACCATAACCACCATCATCATCACCATCACCACCAACAAACACCACCACCACCACCATAACATCATCGTCACCATCACCATCATCATCATCACCACCACCACCAACACAAACACTACCACCACCATCACCATCATCGTCACCACCACCATCATCATCATCATCATCACCATCACCACCAAAAAAACACCACCACCACCACCATTAACATCATCGTCACCACCACCATCACCATCATCATCATCGTCATCATCATCATCATCACCATCACCATCATCATCATCGTCATCATCATCATCACTACCATCACCACCAACAAACACCATCACCACCATCACCATCATCATCACCACCACCATCACCATCATCATCATCATCATCACCATCATCATCATCACTATCATCGTCGTCATCACCATCACTATCATCGTCATCATCACCACCATAACCACCATCATCATCACCATCACCACCAACAAACACCACCACCACCATCAACATCATCGTCACCATCACCATCATCATCATCATCACCACCACCACCAACAAACACCACCACCATCACCGTCATCGTCACCACCATCATCATAATCATCACCATCACCACCAAAAAAACACCACCACCACCACCATTAACATCATCGTCACCACCACCATCACCATCATCATCATCATCATCATCATCACTACCATCACCACCAACAAACACCATCACCACCATCACCATCACCATCATCATCACCACCATCATCACCACCACCACCACCATCAGCATCATCGTCACCACCACCATCACCATCATCATCATCATCATCACCATCACCACCATCATCATCATCACCACCACCAACAAACACCACCACCACCATTTCATCATCATCACCATCACCACCATCATCATCATCACCATCATCATCACCATCATCATCATCATCACCTCCATCATCATCATCAGCATCATTGACTCCGTGTTTGTAAAGCACGTATTAGAACTTGGTCTCTGACCGAGGACAGGCGCTGTATCAGTCAATCAGTTTATCATTGTCGTTATATGGAGAGTTGGCCAAGAGCAAACGCACCCGCCAAGGAAGCGCTGGTTCCAATCCCACAGTCGCCAGTATTTTCTCCACCTCCGCTAGACCTCGAGTGGTGGTCATGACGCTAGTCCTTCGGATGAGACGATGATAAACCGAGGTGGTCCCGTTTGCAGCATGCACTTTGCGCATGTAAAAGAATCCACGGCAACAAAAGGGTTTGTCCATGACAAAAATTCTGTGGAAAAATCTCATTTCTGTAGAAAAAATACACTTCGGGTTGGAAAACAAATAAAAATGCAGGCAGGAAATAACACACACACACACACACACACACACACACACACACACACACACACACACACACACACACACACACACACACACACACACCAAACAAAGGTTGTGGCGCTGTAGTGTAGCGACGCACTCTCCTTGGGGGAGAGCAGCCCGAATTTCACACAGAGAAATCTGTTGGAAAAAAAATAAAATAAAAGAAGAGTAGTAGTACAATACAATGCAATGCATTACAACATAATACAATGCAATACAATGAAACACAATGCTACATAAAACAGTGCAATACAAGACAATGCAATACGATACAATACAGTACAATGCAATGCAATACAACATGATGGAATGCAATACAATGCAATGCAATACAGTACAGTGCAATACAAGACAATGCAATATAATACAATGCAATGCAATGCAGTGCAATACAAGACGGTGCAATACCACACAATGCAATGCGATACAATACAATACAATACAATACAACACAATGCAATGCAATGCAATGCAATACAATGCTATATGATGCAATACAATACAATGCTATATGATGCAATACAATGCAGTGCAGTGCAATGCAATGCAACACAATGCAATACAATACAATGCAATTCATTTCCATGCAATGCAATACGACGCAATGCAATACAAGACAATACAATGCAACGCAATACAATGCAACGCAATACAAGACAATACAATGCAACGCAATACAATACAACACAATACAATACAACACAACCATCTCTGTCGCCAGGTGTACTGGGTGGGACCTCTCACCGGCGGCTTGCTGGCCGGGTTGCTCTACGACTACATCTTCTCCGCCGGGGCCACGGTGGCCAAAGCCCAGAAGTGCCTGCTGAGAACCAAGCGCCCCACCACCGCCCCCATCTCCTCCAAGCAGGAGAAGGTCCCTCTGGACGAGAGTCGCGCTGCCCCGGAAGTGATCGAGATCGACGAGAAAGAGGCTGCGGTCGTGACCGTGACCCCTGCAGCGGAGAGCGAAAAAGAGGCTGCCGCCGCTGATGCTGCTGCTACTACTGCTACTGATGTTGACCCAGATCCGCCTGCGATTACGACGGATTCTGACAAGGCGAAATTGACGGAGAATGCTGGGAAGGAGTAGGAAGAGAGAGAGAGGAGAGACAGCGAAATCTTTATTGTTATCTCTTTTTGTTAATTTTGTGTATCGTTATTCCTTTGTTTCTTCTTAACTGCATCAGTATTCGTGTGGCACGAAAAGAAATGGAATGAAACTCAAATATTTGTTGTTTTCTCTTTAAAAAGAATTTAACTTGTTAATTTGAATATTGTTACTCTTTTGTCCATTCTCTAAATCGCATCAGTATTCATGTGGCACGAAAATAAAGGGGAGGAAGTTGGAAGGGAATTGTGGGTAGGTGGGCAGGGTTAGGGTTGGGTTGATTTTTCTGTGTGTTTTTTTAATGTCTGAAAAATGTTTCGGTTGATAGGGATATTTTGTTCGTTTGTTTGTATCCCTTCTCGGAATATGTGCAGTTTAACTCAGTCAGTACGGCCAGTCCTCTCTTCTCCTCTACACAGACCCCTCGGATGTCCAGTGGGTGTCTGAATGACCCAACCTTTAGCTTCCGTCGTCAGAATTGTGGTATTCTTTGTCAACATTCACCTCTTCAGTATAAGAGCCTTCCACTTGCAATATTTTGATGGTGGTAATTGGGGTGAAACGCTGTTAACGTCGTTTCTTTCGCCGTTCGTATGGAGAAAGTTAAAGTGGGTTGCATTGCTTGTAGGTCCATGACATGTTGCATGCATGTGTCAAAAAAAAAAAAAAAAAGGGGGGGGGGGATATACACGAAACGAGAAGATAACATTGGTGCGGGAGGGTGTGGGTGTGGATGGGAAGTAGGAGAATTATCTTTTTTTGTCCACGAATCACATTTCCATGTCAGTTATATAACTTGTTCCGAACGAAAGTATGGACACACACAAATGTTGGAAAGGCTCAACTTTGGTAATGCACAAAACCTGGGAATCTAAAAAGTTAGGAATGTACAAAACTGGAAATGAAAAAAAAAAAGGTTTTTGTTTTTGCCCATGAATATCATTTTAGTGTTGGTCATAGAACTCATGACCCATAAAATGGCATTGGGAATGCACGAAATTGGAAATGCACGAAGTTGGAAATGTACAGTTGGAAATGCATGAAATTGGCTGGGCCTCGCCCGTCATATCACTTCATGCTGACCAGAGGGACTGTAGAGTATTTTTTGGTTGTTTTTTTTTTGTTGTTGTTGTTGTTGTTTTTTTTTGTTTTTTTTAACTGTTGATTTTTTTTTCACGTGCAGCTATTGTTAATGGAATCTTTATAATTTTTTTCAGTCTTGCTGGGGTGGAAGGAAGAGGAGAATATGTAGAAAATGGCTTAATGTAGAGTTGTCTGTTAGTAACGCGAATCACAAAGCAAGTCAAACAGGATACCCCCTCCTCCCCCGACAACGGTTTATGGCTACCTACATGGTGGGGGTAAAAATGGTCATGCACGCGTACATTATACGAGTGAATGTGAAAGTCGAAACCCGGGAAGAAGAAGAAGAAGAAGAAGAAGAAGAAGGAGGAGGAGGAGGAAGAGGAGAGCAGGATTCATGTACTGTAAGAAATAGGTCATGTGGGTAGGACACTAGTGGTTTGAGTGTCACTAGTAGTTTGGGTTTGGCTTTAACTTTTCTTTCAGGAAAAAAAACAACAACATGGCGTGAAAACTTGTTTATCTGTCGTCGTCATCATCACCACTCGGTTTGCCTCAACCCCCAACCCCCCCCCCCCCCCACTCCCGCACTCTCTCTCTCTCTTTATTTCTGATCCACACCCATCTCAGCTCATTGTCATTGTTCTCTCATCAACTTCTGGTCTTCCACGCACCTTGCAGTTGAGACTGTTGCCTCATTGTTGTATTTTCTGTCACTGCAATCATACTTATAAGTTACTACAGTTACACCTACTACCACTACTACTGGTGCTGTTGCAATCATTGTTGTTGTTGTTGTTGCTTTATTCTGTCACGTTTTTCAAGTTATAAACACACAGTTATTTCAATACCAACTGTGCCTGTGCATCACTCCATCTAACTTTTGTTTTTCGTTTGCAGTTTCATAATATATATGTGGATATGATTTAGGTGTGTGTGGTAATGAATGGTCTGTACTGATTGGTCAAGCTGTGACGTATGTTGTGATGTCACAGTTCTGAATTAAGAACGTGTTATGCATAATGATTATGTATGTATCACTTCCGATCCAAATCTTGAGTCTTCTGTCCATTGTCAAGGAATGTCACTCTGCGTGCCTTAAGATTTCATTCTTTGGTTTCGAAAGTTATCGTCCTTTGAGATCTTCGTCGAAATTTATACCTGAAGTCGCCACCAGAAGAAAGAAGAAAAAAAAGATGAGATTTTTCCCCCCCCTTTTTTTCCCCCTCAAAGCATGGACGATTCTTTTGTTATAAATTTTTTGCAAACTTTCGTTGAATTTCTGCTTTCAGTCACATTTTTGGTCAAGGTGAAAACATCTATCAGAATTTGTGAAGAAGGAAACGAAAAATGCAGTGTTGTAACAAGTAACAGGTAGTGTTCATACCATCAGTATAGAATCAATGACACCTGGCATAGCTAAATATCTCGGTGTTTCGACGAACAAGCAAAACCATATGATTAACTGCATACATTTGTGAATCATTATAGCCTAGTATTTCGTTGAATTTCTTGCACTTCTGCTGTGTTGATAGTGGAGATTTAACCCAAATAAAACCATTTTTATTGAGTCGTTCCTGTTGTATTATAAGAAAGACCTGGGGAATTCTTTTTTGTATGCATTTATGTGTCTCTGTTATAGCGTAGCTTTTACATTAGCTATAGCCTTGTTGTTCCATTCATTTGTTCTTGTATGTAGATGTAGTCGTAGCTGGTTCTGATCAACAGTAGTCTGTTTGGTCATTTTGGAATGATTGAACTATGTTACATGTATCATTTTCATTTTTTTTTGGAAACATGATAATCTTTTCGTTTGTCTATAGTTCTTCTTCTTGACTGGTTGATTGATTGGTAGACATGGTAGACCATGTAACTGAACTGAGGTAAATAACAACGAAATAAAAATAAAAAAGAAGAAAATGTGTGTATCTGTTTAGTATGATGTGCGAGAGATAATGAATTTCAGTGTGTGTGTGTGTGTGTGTGTGTGTGTGTGTGTGTGTGTGCGTGGCGTGTGCGTGCGTGGCGTTGTGTGTGTGTGTGTGTGTGTGTGTGTGTGTGTGCTTTTAGCGTTAAAGATATCCCGTCATTGGCTAGAACTGACTACATTTCAGTTTGGCACAAAACACCGTCAGATGACAGGATTTGTGTCTCAAAGCCCCAAATTTTGAATTTAAGACTGAAAGGTGAACGTTCAGGCGGCTGTTTTTAGTATCAATAAAAGAAACAAGATCTCGGCAGGACGGAGAGAGAGAGAGAGAGAGAGAGAGAGAGAGAGAGAGATTATCAATACCCGTTTAGTGCACACAGCAAAGCCGATTATAATACATAGCCATTTAATTGATAGGCACCTGCTTGAGACACACACAGGCGCCCGAATGTCAAACTTCTGAATAATCGCTATGTTCTCCTCGCTTCGCTCCATGTTTATTCGATTATCAAATTGTTAATATCAAATCAAATCCTGAAGAAACCAACACACAGGTAGATACAGACACAGCCGTTATAGGCACAAACACACCACACACACATGCACAAAGACACACACAAAGACACACGTGCACGCACGCACGCACGCACACACACACACACACACACACCACGGAAACACACATACCAGCACAGCACAGCACACCATACCACATCACACTACAGCACAGCACAGCACAGCACAACACAGCACAGCACAGCACAGCACACCATACCAAAGAACCACACAGCACAGCACAGCACAGCACACCATACCACACCATACCAAAGAACCACACACCACAGCACATCACACCACACCACACCACACCACACCACACCAAAGAACCACACAACAGCACATCACACCATACCAAAGAACTACACATCACATCACAGCACAGCACAGCACAGCACAGCACAGCACAGCACACCATACCATACCAAAGAACCACACACCACAACACAGCACACCACAGCACATCACACCACACCACACCACACCACACCATACCACACCATACCAAAGAACTACACATCACAGCACAGCACATCACACCATACCAAAGAACGGCCACAAAGCACAGCACTGCACAGCAGAGCACACCACACCACAGCACACCACACCAAAGAACCACAAAGCACACCACAGCACACCACACCAAAGAACCACACAACACAGCAAACCACAGCACACCACACCAAAGAACCACACAACACAGCAAACCACAGCACACCACACCAAAGAACCACACAACACAGCAAACCACAGCACACCACACCATACGAAGAACCACACAGCACAGCACAGCACAACACAGCACTGCACAGCACAGCACAGCACACCACACCACACCACACCAAAGAACCACAAAGCACAGCACACCACAGCACACCACAGCACAGCACACCAAAGAACCACACACCACACCACAGCACAGCACACCACACCACACCACACCACACCATACCAAAGAACCACAAAGCACACCACACCACACCACACCACACCACACCACAGCACAGCACACCACACCACACCACACCACAGCACACCACAGCACACCACACCACAGCACACCACACCACACCACACCACACCACACCACACCACAGCACACCACA
>NC_134884.1:5938377-5945877 GCF_041734735.1 Babylonia areolata
TATATATATATACTGTATTTTAAAGTCCTTCCATACGAATGGCGAAAGAGACAACGTTAACAGCGTTTCACCCCAATTACTATCATCAAAATATTGTAAGCGGAAGGTTCTTATACTGAAGACGTGAATGTTGACAAAGATACCACAATTCTGACGACGGAAGCTAAAGGTTGGGTCATTGAGACACCCACTGGACATCCGAGGGGTCTGTGTAGAGGAGAAGAGAGGACTGGCCGTACTGAGGGAGTTAAACGGATCATAAAGCTCTTCTGTTTTATCAGAAGTAAGAATGCTTTATGGTAATGATAAGATAAGACGTGTGTGTGTGCACACATAACTGATGTGTATACTGATGCATGTGTGTGCATATGTGTGGCCTACGATTCATTGAATCCTAATGTTTTATCACAATTACGAATGCTTTATGGTGATGATAAGATCTGTGTGTGTGTGTGAATGCATGTGTGTGTGTCTGTCCGTGAGTGCGTTTATGTGTGTGTGTCTTCCTGTGCGTGCGTTCATGTGTGTGTGTGAATATGTGTGTGTCTTCCTGTGCGTGTGTGTGCGCGCGTGTGCATGTGTGTGTGTGTGTGTGTGTGTGTCCCCTACTACAGACCTCTGCCTGAAAACGAGTACAGCCAGCTGGAGAACGCTCACAAAGGCCCGCTGTCAAGGACGGTCACTCTCACCACACCCTTCAACCCCTTCAACAAACTGCAGTACTATGTCTGAACCTGTGCCGCTGTCACGTACGGTATCCAGGGCCTGGAACATCTCTACAAAATATCATGATTGATTATTATTATTATTATCATCATTATTATTCATTGATGTTTCCCTAATTTTTCTTAGTCTTCTCTTCAAACCACAGCCCAGTGCGTTCTGTTCAAATAGATACCATTTTTACGTACCTGGAACATCTCTACAAAATATCATGATTGATTATTATTATTATTATTCATTGACGTTTCCCTAATTTTTGTTAGTCTTCTCTTCAAACCACAGCCCAGTGCGTTCTGTTCAAATAGATACCATTTTTACGTACCTGGAACATCTCTACAAAATATCATGATTGATTATTATTATTATTATTATTCATTGACGTTTCCCTAATTTTTGTTAGTCTTCTCTTCAAACCATAGTGCAGTGCGCTCTGTTTAAATAGATACCATTTTTACGCACTGTGTCCAGAGACTTCAGTATCCAATCCCAGAACATGTCGACAAACATGATCATGATTATACTTATTATTTATTGATGTTTCTGTAAAAATTTGTCAGTATTCCCTTCAAACTATAGTGTAGTATATAGTATATTCGAATGAATATATCTATATCTGAAACGCGAGGCTGTGCACATCTCTACAAACATTATCGTGATCATTCTTATTATTTATTAACGTTTCTGTAAAATTTGTCAGTGTTCATTTCAAACTATAGCGCAGTATAGCATGTTTTGAGAAATATTACTCTTATGTACTGTGTCCGAAAGTGCAGTACCCATGCTAGAACATCTAAACAAACATTACCATGATTATTCTGACTATTTATTGACGCTTCCCAAGATTTGTCACTATTCCCTTCAAACTTTAGCGCACTGAGTATATATATATATATATATATATATATATATATATATATATATAAATTTTTTTAATTGATTTTTTTTCTTATTATTTTACTTTCTTGTTCATATGTCCCTAACACTAACAGTCTCTTCCACCCCCTTCCCCCCCACTCCTGCCAGCTGTCACCCCCCTGCCCATCTTCCCTCACCCTTCCCTTTCAGAACCCTTTCTTTCCCTCATACATTCACACTGACAGTTCTACTCACCCTGCTTTTTTTGTGTGTGTGTGTCCTTTCCTGTGACTTCTCATCACTTTCCTTTCCTGAACTTTACTCTCTCTCTCCCTCTCTGTCTGTGTCTTTCTGTCTGTCACTCACTCATTTCATTTGCCTGAAGAAGAGCTTGTGGCTCGATACGTCGCCTCGTTTATCCCAAGTAAGTCGACTTTTATCTAGATTTTTTTGGGTCTACCTCCCACTACAGTATCATGGGTTCTGATAAATATTATTTTTATGTATATTGTGTGAAAAATCCACTACCTAGGCCGCGCACATCTTAACAAAAATATGATCATGATTATTGTTATTATTTATTGACGATTTCCTTAAAATTTGTCAGTATTTTTCTTTCAAGCTGTAGCCACTCAGTATTATAGTATGTTAGAATGAATATTATTTTTATGTACTGTGTGTGAAACTGCAGTGTCTTGGCCGCGCACATCTCAGCAAACATTATCATGATTATTCTTACTATTTATTGACACTTCCCAAAACTTTCCCTTTTTTTTTGTTTTTGTTTTTTTTGATTGATTGATATGGATACTTATATAGCGCCTATTCTCGGTCGGAGACCAAGCTCTAAGCGCTTTACAAACTCGATGGTCATTTACACAACAGGCTGCCTACCTGGGTAGAGCCGACTGACGGCTGCCACTGGGCGCTCATCATTCGTTTCCTGTGTCATTCAATCAGATTTCAGGCACGCATTACATACACACTCAGACAAACGTGTGACATTCAACATTTTACGTCTTCAAAAGATCTAAAGATTCAAAGAAACTTAATTCTTTTGCCCCTTTTGGGGTGTGGAGGATACAATAACAGTGCATACTCATTGTATCACAACTTCAGTCCAACGAAGTCTCCGAAACACACAAAAACGCACACCCACGCGCGCGCGCACTCACACACACACACACACACACACACACACACACACACACACACACACACACACACACACACACAAACGCGGTTGCTTGCTTGCTTGCTTGCTTGCTTATAATAATGATTTGCAACAAAACAAATCAAACTTTAACATACTGACAAGTATGTTTTAGATGTAACAAAAGTTACACACCCTTTCGAAGTTTTATGAATTTTCTTAGATTAAGTTGTGTTGTCTTCCCAGCACTGAATAAATTGCATAAACCGAACATTGACATAATTATGTGATTTATATTTATGTGGTATCAATTTATTTCGAATTGCAATATTTTGGGGACATTCTAAAACAAAATGAAATTCATCCCCCAACACTACCCATATCACATTCCTTGCAAATTCTGTTGTCTCTGTTTTCGACTTCTCTTCTTCCTATTTCGATCAGCAGTTTATAGTTACTGCAACGAAACTTTATCAAATGATATATGTATTCAAACTACAGCGCAATATAGTATGTTCCAATAAATGTGTACTATGTCTGCAATACCTTAGGCATGTCTTACACATCTAAAGATGTAATTAATATTACCTTATATATATATATATATATATATATATATATATATATATATCTGTTTGTCTTTGAATTTATCTGTTCTCCATACAGACTATAGCACAACGCAGTCTGTTCAAAGCAACATGTATTACATTGTGTCTGCAACTGACACAGGTCCTGGCACATTTTTAACCGTGATTAATATCATGCTTCTTATTATGATTTATTTGCGTTTCCCTGAATATATCAGTCCCCGCTTCAGACTCTGGTAAAGTACAGCCTGTTAAAAAACCAACAACAAAACCAACAACAACCATGTACTTTGTTTGAAACATACCCAGGTCTTGTACATATCAACATTATTCTTTTTTTTTTGTGTGTGTCTCTGAATTTGTCTGCCCTTCCTACAAAATTGTAACACAGTGTAGTCTGTTTAAAAACAAAACAAAAAAAAAAACGTGTACAATGTCTGGAACTGCGCTAACCACGTCTTGTACATTATCAATCATTCATTCATTTGTTTTGCCAGTCCTTTCTACAAATTACAATACAGTATAGTCTGTTCCACTAATTATTATGCTATGGTTATATGGCTCATCAATCGTTTCGTTGTAGAGTGATGGCCTGGAGGTAACGCGCCCGCCTAGGAAGCGAGAGAATCTGAGCGCCAGCGCTGGTTCGAATCACGGCTCAGCCGCCGATATTTTCTCCCCCTCCACTAGACCTTGAGTGGTGGTCTGGACGCTTGACTAGTCATTCGGATGAGACGATAAACCGAGGTCCCGTGTGCTAGCATGCATTTAGCGCACGTAAAAGAAACCACGGCAACAAAAGGCAAAATTCTGTAGAAAAATCCACTTCGATAGGAAAAACAAAATAATAAACATGCACGCAGGAAAAAAATACAAACAAAATGGGTGGCGTTGTAGTGTAGCGACGCGCTCTCCCTGGGGAGAGCAGCCCGAACTTCACACAGATAAATCTGCTGTGATAAAAAAAAAAAAATACAAATACAAAAATACAAATAGACAAATTTGTGCAGCCGATTGCTTTCTGTCGCATGTAGAGACTTTAATGGAGGGCGAGGCCATAGTAGCAATTTTAATCTGACTGCTTTCCAACAGAAAAAAAACAATTTGGAAAATGAATTTCCTCCCCTGTTTGAGAATTTTTTTTTCCCCCCAGCAGTTCAAACACAATATTATGTTCTTATGGTTGATAAAGATTTGAGTTGACAAGACGCACATTTTTCACACACACACTCTCTCTCTCTCTGTCTCTTTTTCTCTCTCTTTCTCTCCCTATTTTTCTCTTTCTTTCTTTCTTTCTTTCTTTCTCTCTCTCTCTCTTTTTCTCTCCCTCTCTCACTCCAACTCTCTCACTCACTCTCTTTCTCTCTCTCACTCTGTGTGTGTGTGTGTGTGTGTGTGTGTGTGTGTGTGTGTGTGTGTGTCCCTGTCTCTGTCTTTCTCTCTCGCTCACTCTCTCTTTCTCTCCCTCTCTCACTCCCACACTCTGTCTCTCTCTCTCTCTTTTTCTCACTCTCTCTCTCTTACCTCTCTGTGTTTCTCATTCAAACCAGTTTCAATAATACGACCACGTTGACCCGAACGCACACCCCACCCCGCTACCCAAACACAACACATGTTGCCAGCATCACCAGAACGGCAACAGAGAGGGAGAGAGAGAGACAGAGTAACCTCCCTCTACCAGCAACCACCCACCACCCACTCTCTCCTTCCTGCCAACATCTGGTCTCTGTTTTCCGTTTCCGCTCAATGTCGCGAACAGAGAATGTCGTAAACAGAGACAGCATGTAAGTTGTCGGCATGGTACTGAAGACTGACCTGATCTGACCTGTATGGAATGACCTTACTCTGTGTGTGTGTGTGTGTGTGTGTGTGTGTGTGTGTGTGTGTGTGTGTGTGTGTGTGTGTGTGTTTTCGTTTTACTCTGTAACATAACCCCACCCCCCACACCTGAAAAAGGCACCGACTAGTAAAACATTACCAGATCTATCACGAAGATCTGTTAGAATTTTTTTTTAGGCACAGTATAATTATATGAGTACAATTAGCACTAACTGGGAGTCCCAAATCACACACACACACACACACACACACACACACACACACACACACACACACACACACACACACACACACACACACACACACACACACACACACACACACACTATATATATATAGATAGATAGATAGATAGATAGAGACAGACAGACAGACAGACAGACAGGGACAGACAGAGACAGAGGGAGATTCTTATTGTATAAAAGCAACCCAAAATTTTAATAACAAAAACAAAAGCAAAACAAAAAACTGGACGCCCCACCATTTACACTGAACCACTGAATGGTGTAACTGTAAGCCAGTGCTACAATAAAATCACTGACAATTATCCCAGGCCCTGTTGCTGCCTGGTTTTCCTAAAAAAAAAAAAAAAAAAATTCTGAGAGACAGCTTCAGGAAAGCATGGCGCCAACATCTGGACATCGGGCCGAAAGACGAAAAAAGACGGCATCCATGAGCTGGACAGAGCGGCACAGGTCACAATCTTCAGACTGCGAACAGGGACACTGGTCAGCTCCTCTCCCATCTCTACCGTCTGAAGAAGATATCAAAATACTGACCAGTGCCCTTGTGGCACAGGCCCACAGACCCCCACCCCCAGCCCCCCCTCTCCCATATCCTGCAGTCCTGCCCCCACAACACCTTCGACGCTCTGAGACGCCAGGCATGGCCCAGCCCGGTGGAGCTCCAGGAGAAACTGTGGGGACCGGTGGGGGTCCCTGCGACGGACCGCGGACTTCGCTGTCCTGACCGGACTGAAAATCTAGCGTGGCACAGGGAACGCGGAAGAAGAAGAAGAAGAGGAAGAGGAAGAAGAAGAGGAAGAAGAAGAGGAAGAAGAAGAAGAAGGAGAAGAAGAGGAAGAAGAAGAAGAAGAGGAAGAAGAAGAGGAAGAAGGAGAAGAAGAAGAAGAAGGAGGAGGAGAAGAAGAAGAGGAGGAAGAAGAAGAAGAAGAAGAAGAGGAAGAAGAAGAGGAAGAAGAAGGAGAAGAAGAAGAGGAGGAGGAAGAAGAAGAAGAAGCAGAAGAAGAAGAGGAGGAAGAAGAAGAAGAAGGAGAAGAAGAAGAGGAGGAGGAGGAGGAAGAAGAAGAAGAGGAAGGAAGGAAGGAAGGAAGGAAGGAAGGAAGGAAGGAGAGAATCAATAAAGCAGAACATCAGCAACATTTCGGCTTTCTTCTTCTTCTTCTGCGTTCGTGGGCTGCAACTCCCACGTTCACTCGCATGTACACGAGTGGGCTTTTACGTGCATGACCGCTTTTACCCCGCCATGGGTAGGCAGCCATACTCCGCTTTCGGGGGTGTGCATGCATGCTGGGTATATTCTTGTTTCCATAACCCACCGAACGCTGACATGGATTACAGGATCTTGAACGTGCGTATTTGATCTTCTGCATGCATTTACACACGAAGGGGGTTCAGGCACTAGCAGGTCTGCACATATGTTGACCTGGGAGATCGGAAAAATCTCCACCCTTTACCCACCAGGCGCCGTCACCGTGATTCGAACCCGGGACCCTCAGGTTGAAAGTCCAACGCTTTAACCACTCGGCTATTGCGCCCGTCATTTCGGCTTTCAACTTTACAAACTGACTCCGTGTACCATGGGGGGTTGTGGTAGGAGCAGAGCGTAGGAGGAGGAGGGTGAGTGTGTGTGTGTGTGTGTGGGGGGGGGGGGCGGGGTTGGGGGGGGGAGTTAAACCTCACCTGCAAAATGGGAGTGGGGGTGGGTGATGGGGGAGTGGAGAGGGAGATTTGGGTGGGGTGGAGGTGGGGGGGGGGGGGGGGGGGGGTTAGGGGGGTTGGGAAGTGTGGTAGGAAGGAGAAATCCATTCTGATAGTTACACAAATATACACGCATTCACTCAAAGGCCTAACTGAGCGTATTTTTTGGTGTTATGCTGCTGGTCAGGCATCTGCCTAGACGTTGCGTTGTGGGCGTATATGGATTTGTCCGACCGAATACAGTGACGCTGACCCTCCTTGAAAAACTGAAACTGAAACTGAAACTGATGATACTTTTACTGTGTGGCTCAAGTCAAGTCTATTGCAACTCTCAGGTCTGGGTAGGAAACTTCCACGGGCCGAAAGAAAAAAACACACAAAAAACCCCTCTTATTTAAATGTG
>NC_134884.1:5948377-5958377 GCF_041734735.1 Babylonia areolata
TAATTAGACCCGAACAACAAGAGAACAGGTTAAAAAAAAAAAATAATAAAAAGAAGAAAGAAAGAAAAAAAAATTACACCCCCCCCTCCTCCTCTTTCTCACTCTGTCATATCCACAATCCCTTCCTTTCATTTTAACAATCACAAAAGACGATTACATGGAATGAGAGACAGAAAGACTGACAGACAGACAGAGAGACAGAGAGAGACAGAGAGAGAGACAGAGGGAGGTGTATTTGTTGGAAAGTGGGGGGTGGGGGGTGGGGGGAGGGGGGGCATGGGGGAAGGGGGGGGGGTGGCGGAGAGGGCACGTCAGATGGATGAGTAACACTCGGCACAGGAAATAATAATTAGACCCGAACAACAAGAGAACAGGTAAAAAAAGAAAAAAGAAAAGAAATAAGAAAGAAAGAACCCCCCCCCCTCCTTCTCACTGTCATATCCACAATTCCTTCCTTTAATTTTAACAATCACAAGAGACAAGTACATGGAATGAGAGAGAGAGAGGGAGAGACAGAAAGAGACAGAGAGAGGTGTATGTGTTGGAAAGTGGGGGGGAGGGGGGGGGGGGGGTGGCGGAGTGGGCACGTCAGATGGATGAGTAACACTCGGTACAGTAAATAATCATTAGACCCGAACAACAAAAGAACAGGGAAAAAAAAAGAAGAAAAAAAAAAGCAAAAAAAAAGCTGCTGAACAGGCTATGTGCAAGACGTGGAATTACCAACATAAGCAGAACATCAACCGGTTGACAGCTTAAAGGTTAAACAGGTCCCGTACCCGCCTCCTCCACCACCCTCCCACCCCCCCACCCCCCACCCCCAATCCCCGCTCTCCTACCCTTCTACACCCCCTAAAAAAAAAAAAAAAAAAAAAAAAAAAAAAATTACGACCATCATGGCAGTGAACTCATATCCACTGTGTCTACGGCTCGCGGCACAGGAAGGCGGGGCCCACTCCTCTCCTTCCGCCGTTTTAACCTCCCCTTCTACCCAAACCGAAGTCAGGTATCGATCCACACGTGTGTTGGAGTGAGGAAAACTCGGAGTAAAATAATATTGCTTTTCCCAAGTAACACCACGTGGAGTAATAGCCTACAGGTAACGCGTCCGCCTAGGGAAGCGAGAGAATCTGAGCGCCAGCGCTGGTTCGAATCACGGCTCAGCCTCCGATATTTTCTCCCCCTCTACTAGACCTTCAGTGGTGGTCTGGACGCTTAGTCATTCGGATGAGACGAAAAACCGAGGTTTCCGTGTGCTAGCATGCACTTAGCGCACGTAAAAGAACCCGCGGCAACAAAAGGGTTTGTTCCTGGCAGAATTCTGTAGAAAAATCCACTTCGATAGGGAAAAAAAACAAATAAAACTGCATGCAGGGGAAAAAAAAAGGAAAAAAAAAAAAAGAGTGGCGCTGTAGTGTAGCGACGCGCTCAGTCTCCCTGGGGGAGAGCAGCCCCGAATTTCACACAGAGAAATCTGTTGTGATAAAAAGAAATACAAATACTAATACAAGTACAGTTGACCAGCAGCGTAACCCCACTCAGTGTCAGTGTCTAAGCATGGGCACAAGCTCACAGCGCTTTACAAACACGGAGTCATTTGCGCAACAGGCTGCCCGCCTGGTTTAGGCCGAGAGGTCAAGAGCTGACTGAGAAGAGGTAAGGCGCTCATCATTCATTTCCTGTGTCGTTCAGTCATAACACACACACACACACACACACACACAAAAACACACACACACACACACACACACACACACACACACACACACACACACACACACCACACACACACACAGACACACACACACACACATACACACACACACACAAACACACATACACAAAACACACACACAACACAAACACACATACACACAAACACACACACAAACACACACACACACACACACACACACACAATCGTCTAATATCACTTAAGTGAAAAGACGTTAAACTAAAGAACAAACACACACACACACACAAAACACACACACACACACACACACACACACACACACACACACACACACACTCGTCTAATATCACTTAAGTGAAAAGACGTTAAACTAAAGAACGAACACACACACACACATACAAACACACAAACACACACACACACACACACACACACACACACACACACATACAAACACACAAACACACACACACACACAAAACAACACACACACACACACACACACACACACACACACACACACACACACACACACCCACCCAGCGGTTGTCCAGCCATCAGATACAATTACATAGGTGCCAGACACTCACACTGACCACTGCGTGTCTGGCCAGCGCTGGTCAATAGACCGTGGTGGAGCGAGAGGGAGGAGAGAGGGATGGGGGGGGGGGGGCGGGGTGTGTGTGGGGTGGGGTGGGGGGAAGGAAGGGACATTGGGGTGTGGGGGGTTGAGGGGGGAGTGGCAGGCAGCAGGTGTGAATGGCACGCCCCCCTCTCTCTCCGGCTCCCCTATCTCTGTTGCTGACGGGCGAAATAGCCGAGTGGTTTAATTAAGCATTGGACTTTCAATCTGAGGGTCCGGGGTTCGAATCACAGGTAACGGGCGCCTGGTAGGGGTAAAGGGTGGAGTTTTTCCGATTTCCCAGGTCAACATATGTGCAGACCTGCTAGTGCCTGAACCCCCGTCGTGTGAAAACACACGCAGGAGATCAAATACGCACGTTAAAGATCCTGTAACCCATGTCAGTGTTCGGTGGGTTATGGAGACACGAAAATACCCAGCATGCATGAACCACGACAGAGTCATCGGCAAGTCGATGTTGGTCGTGTAACGGAAAGAAGAAGAAGAAGAAGAAGAAAGAAGAAATAGAAGGAGGAAGGTGGTACTAAGGGGAGCAAACCACAACTTCCGTTCTCCCCCCTAACCCCTCCCCCCCCACAAGCCCTCCTCCTCCACACCTCCGCCCACTGCCCCCCCCCCTCCCCTCCCCTCCCACACTCTGTGTCAGTATCACCATCAGCACCGCGCACTGACTCTTGCAGTCTTCTTGACAGTGGGGGGGTGGCTGTGTTTGTGCCCTGCTGTGCACGAGTGATTTTAGACACCTACTTGTCGCTCTGTGTCACCCAGCTTGAATCACAGCTGGCTTCCTAGTCCTCTTAAAAACGTTATCTCTCTCTCTGTGTCTGTCTGTCTGTCTCTCTGTGTCTCTGTCTGTCTCTCTCTTTCTTTCTCTCTCTCCTTCTTAAAAAACATTCTCTCTCTCTCTCTCTGTCTCTCTCCCTGTGTCTGTCTGTCTCTCTCTCTGTGTCTGTCTCTCTCTCTCTCTCTCCTTCTTAAAAACATTCTCTGTGTGTGTGTGTGTGTGTGTGTGTGTGTGTGTGTGTGTGGAAGGAGAGGTGGTGGGTGGAGGGGAGCGCGTGCGGGGGGGGCAGGGGGGGGACTTATACGGTACTAAGGGGAGCAAACCACAACTTTCGTTCTCCCCCTACCCCCCCCCCCCCCCCGCCCCCAAGCCCCCTTCCTCCAAACCCCGCCCCCCCCCCCCCCCACACTCCGTGTCAGTATCACCATCACAACACCATCAGCACCGCGCACTGACCCTTGCAGTCTTCTTGACAGTGGGGGGGTGGCTGTGTTTGTGCCCTGCTGTGCACGAGTGATTTTAGACACCTACTTGTCGCTCCGTGTCACCCAGCTTGAATCACAGCTGGCTTCCTGGACCTCTTAAAAACGTTATATCTCTCTCTCTGTGTCTGTCTGTCTCTCTGTGTCTCTGGCTGTCTCTCTCTTTCTTTCTCTCTCTCCTTCTTAAAAACATTCTCTCTCTCTGTGTCTCTCCTCCTTAACATTCTCTCTCTCTCTGTGTCTCTCTGTGTGTGTGTCCCTCTCTGTCTCTCTTTCTCTCTCTCTCTCTCTCTCTCTCTCTCTCTCCTTAAAAACTTTCTCTCTCTGTCTCTCTCTGTTTCCCCTCTCTCTCTCTCTCTCTTTCCACGCACACACACACACGCACACACACATACACGCACACACAGAGACACAGACAGACACAGAGACACAGACAGACACACAGACAGACAGACACACAGACAGACATACACACACACACATACACACACACACACACACACACACGCACACACACACACAGACGCAAACACACACACACACATACACGTACACACATACACACGGACACAAACACAGACACACACACACACACACACACACACACGCACACACACACACACACACACACACACACACACACACACACACCCCGATCTGTTTAATCAACACAAGATGAGCAACAACAACATTATGCTGTTGGCCCCCTATCTGATATGATAACTGATATCAACATCTGATAATATAAGCATTAACACTGAAAACAGATAATAGTTCAACTCAATTCCACCATCTCTCAGACTGCTGTGTTTAGATCTATATGCCAGAACACATGGTGCCCGTCAAATACCACTGCAAGGGGAGTTAATTGATATCGCGAGACAGGGCCTGGCATGCGTGTTCATCAACGAACAGTTGACAAAAGTGTTAGACTGCCGTGCACAGTATTCTGCAGCCAGATTATCAAAGAGAGAGAGAGAGAGAGAGAGAGAGAGAGAGAGAGAATGAATCTTTATTTTCCAACGGTGAAGACATTAGCACTTTGGCCGACTTACACATCTGCCGTTGTTGTAAGAAACACACAAACATGTACGCATATAAATGGTGTGATACTTAATACTTAATACATGTATAATGTACAAGTATATAACACAGTGTCAAACTGAGAGACACAACATCGCTCACATCTGTACGAAACAGAAGCGAGTAACACACACACACACGCACACACACACTAACCCACACACACACAGACACACACACACACACACAGACACACACACACACACACACACACACACACACACACACACCCCAAGGGAAAAAACAACAACAACAAAACCCTAGCATAAATGCTACACATGAATGATTCAAGTGAAATTAACACAAAAAGGTAATGATAAAATTTAAAACACATATGTAAGAGACATAAAAGATAACAAATAAGGCGACGGGTAATAGGGATATGGACAGATGGATATATTATGAGAAAGACAGAGAGAGGGAGGGAGAGAGGAGAGAGAGACAGAGACAGACACTGACAGAGAGAGAGAGAGAGAGAGAGAGAGAGAGAGAGAGAGAGGAACACACACACACACACACACACACACACACTTCTTCTTCTTCTTCTTCTGCGTTCGTGGGCTGCAACTCCCACGTTCACTCGTATATATACGCGAGTGGGCTTTTACGTGTAGGACCGTTTTTAACCCAGCATGTAGGCAGCTATACTCTGCTTTCGGGGGTGTGCATGCTGGGTATGTTCTTGTTTCTATAACCCACCGAACGCTGACATGGATTACAGGATCTTTAACGTGCGTATTTGATCTTCTGCTTGCCGTATACACACGACGGGGGTTCAGGCACAAGTAGGTCTGCACATAAAATTATGTTGTCCTGGGAGATCGTAAAAATCTCCACCCTTTACCCACCAGGCGCCGTCACCGTGGTTCGAACCCGGGACCCTCAGACTGAAAGTCCAACGCTTTAACCATTCGGCTATTGCGCCCGTCAGACAGACAGACAAACAGACAGGCACACAAACAGAGACAGGGAGAGACAGAGACAGGAACATAGCCAGAGAGAGATGGTTTATTCATAAGGCGAAACGTATTCAAATTATTATGTTACATATGCTCATCGATCGTCTTTTAAATGCTTAGTAGAGATAAACAGCCAATTGCTTCACAATACTTTCTTTTCTCAAAGAAAGAGAGAGAGGGAGAGAGAGAGAGAGAGAGACAGAGACAGAGAGACAGAGAGGGACACAGAGAGAGACACACAGACAGAAAGAGAGACAGAAAGACAGAGACAGACACACAGACAGAGAGAGACAGAGACCCAACACACCCACCCTAATACCTCCATCAAACCAGAACAAACACACCCATTCACAATCGACATAAAGCCCCCGTCCCCCCCCTTCCCCCCCTCCCCCCACCCACCCCCGAAGGTCTTAAAGTCTTTTTTCCCCCCCTCCCCGAAAAAAAAACACACAAAAAAACAAAATTGTTAACGTGACAAATCGCAAGCCATACGGACCTCGAGACAAAGCACAAACAGGAACAAAATTATTCCCCTTTGTCCACACCATCAGGGTATACGCTGACCAAAGCAAACAATCCTCCCAAGTGCCTACTACCCTCGATCATGCTTTGAGGGTTGGGCTGGGTGTGTGGGTGTGTGGGGGTGGGGGTGAGGGGTGGGAGGGGGAGAGTGTGTGGGGGTGGGGTGGGGTGGGGGAGGGGGCTTGACGGCACAAAGAGAACCATTTCCAAGAATAAACAGACCGATTGTAGTGGAGAGAATAGGGTAGTTCTTTTCAAGTGGTTGGAAGTTGCAGAAAGGACATTTTATGTGTGTGTGTGTGTGTGTGTGTGTGTGTGTGTGTGTTGTGTGTGTGTCGACCTTGGAAGTGGGGGGAGAAAAAGGGGGGGAAAAAAAGAAGAGAAAAAAAGAAAAAGAAAAAAAAGAGAGCAACCTTTTAGATGGTAACATTATCACGTTACGTTCTTTGAAGTCTGGGCAAGAAGGAGAAGAAGAGGAGAAGGAGAAGGAAGAGGAGGAGAAGGAGGAGGAGAAGGAAGAGGAGGAGGAGGAGGAGAGTTCGGCCGTGTAAATGATCTCTCTTTCTGGCGTGATTTTGGAGGTCTCGTTGCCATTTTCAGTTCAAAACTGTCACGGTAAAATCCAAGTCACACATGTGGCCGGCTTTATTACTGATCTGCTTTTGTGTATATTTGTATTTGTATTTCTTTTTATCACATCAGAATTCTCTGTGTGTGAATTTCGGGCTGCTCTCCCACAGGGAGAGCGCGTCGCTACATTACAGCGCCACCTTTTTTCTTTTTCTTTTTTCCTGCGTGCAATTTTATTATTATTTTTGTACAGAATTTAGCCAGGAACAACCCTTTTGTTGTCGTGGGTTCTTTTACGTGCGCTAAGTGCATGCTACACACGGGACCTCCTGTCGGTTTATCGTCTCATCCGAATGACTAGCGTCTAGACCACCACTCAAGGTGTAGTGGAGGGGGAGAAAATATCAGCGGCTGAGCCGTGATTCGAACCAGCGCTGGCGCTCAGATTCTCTCGCTTCCTAGGCGGACGCGTTACTTTCTAGGCCATCACTCCACATATATGATGCCAACTGAATGAGGAACGAGAGGGGGGTATAAGAAGGTGATGACGGTGATGATGATGATGATGATGGTGGTGATGATGATGAAAACGAGGCTAGTTTCCATCAGAATGGCTTCCAAACATTTTTACCACACACGCACGCCACACACAAAATACAGACAACACACCCACACACAAAAACTTTATACGTTCATTTCAGAGGTGAAAAAGGTATTCATTAATCTTCAGTGCAAACGAAATCAGTGACACATTTTAGCACGTCTGGTAGACATGCATATATTAGTATTGAAGTCACGTGATGTGGGTTAGGGGCGTAGGGTAGGGGTGGTTGGGGGCGTGTGGGGAAGTGGGGGCGGGGCAGAAAAATGATAATTATAGTAATAGGCAATAATATAGGCCCATCCTACACACAGGTGGAAAAAAACAAAAAAACAAAACAAAAAAAAAAAAAAAACCGCCAGAAACAAAACATGTACCATTCAAAGAAAACTTATGCCATTTAAAGAAAACCTGTACCATTTAAAGACTTGCCTCAGACATTTTTTTTTTTTTAAGAGTGGTGGTTCTTAGTCGTTGCTGCCCTACATAACCAAAGGTCATAACTGGCAGTGAAAAAGACAAACAAACAAAAAACAAAAACAAAAAACAAACAAACAAACAAACAAAAAAGCAACAACCAAAAAACCTTCACCTTCACCTATCACGTAGTCTTGTGGACCGTTGGGCCGCTACAGGTGATCTGGCAACCAGCATCCTCCAATCCTCTCGGTTTTCTGACCTCCTGACTGTATCGCTCAACCTCAAGCCTCGTCCATTCTGGGATGTTGTCCTCCCATCTCTTCCTCTGTCTGCCTCTCCTTCTCCCCCCCTTGCACTGTGCCCTGCAGGAATGTCTTGGCGAGCCCTGATGATCTCATGACATGGCCATGCCACAAAACAAAAATAAAACAAACAAACAGAAAACATATTTCCGTGTCCCAAGAGAGCTGTTTAAATCTAAATCTGTTGTCTCTTCTTTTCGTATTTCTTTTCGATAGAACTTTGCCTATTGATAGGAAAATAATAGCCAGGTACTAAGGACAAATTAGGTCTTCTAAAGTTGTATGATGCTTGTTTGCGTTAGTATTCGATTAGAATTGAATTTGACTCGTCGATTTGTATCTGCTTGTTTGCTAGAGTTAGTTTGTGACATCACAACTTTTTTTCTCTCTCTCTCTGTGTGTGTGTGTGTGTGTGTGTGTGTTTCTTTTTATCACAACAGATTTCTCTCTGTGAAATTCGGGCTACTCTCCCCAGGGAGAGCGCGTCGCTACACTACAGTGCCACCCATTTTGTTTATATTTTTTCCCTGCGTGCAGTTTTATTTGCTTTTCCTATCGAAGTGGACTTTTCGACAAGATTTTGCCAGGAACAGCCCTTTTGTTGCCGTGGGTTCTTTTACGTGCGCTAAGTGCATGCTCCACACGGGACCTCCGTCGGTTTATCGTCTCATCCGAATGACTAGCGTCTAGACAACCACTCAAGGTGTAGTGGAGGGGGAGAAAATATCGGCGGCTGAGCCGTGATTCGAACCAGCGCGCTTAGATTCTCTCGCTTCCTTGGCGGACGCGTTACCTCCAGGCCATCACTGTGCGTGTGCGTGTGTGTGTGTGTGTGTGTTTTATCTTCAGTTTAACATCTGTTCACTATAATTGTTTTTAGACGGAAAGGAGTAAAGAAGTGGATAAAGGAAAGGGAATGCATGTGAAAATTAGTGTAAAAAAGTATTCATGTTATGTATCAGAGGAAAAGTATATTATAAGAAAAGGTCTAAAGAGATTGTGGTGTGTATTGAATGAGGTGTCATGGGAAGGTGAATATGTATATGCATATCAACAAGTATTAACCTACAACAATGTAAATATAAATGACAACATTAATTATAACACATCAAAGGAGGATACCAACTGGACTGGAGTTTAAAATTTCCGAAAACATTCTAAGCAATAAATAATCATTCAAAATCTTTTCAGTGGCTAATGAAATATTGGAAGAAAAGTCATCAACTACATCTTTTGGAATTAACTGTCTTATGCTCGGACAATGAATGAGTAGATGACTTACAGTTATTTGCTTACCGCATATACATTTTATATTTTTAGAAAATTTTGTACGTGTGTGTGTGTGTGTGTGTGTGTGTGTGTGTGTGTGTGTGTGTGTAATACGTATGTATGTATTGTTTGAATGCCCCCTGGAGGCACGTGAAATAAACTGCTTACCTTGTCTTGCCTCGCCTTTTAGTAGTATACACCCCCCCCCCCACCCATACACACACACACACACACACACACACATACACACACATATAAATATATCTGTGTGTGTGTGTGTGTGTGTGTGTGTGTGTGTGTGATAGTCGTGTCCGACTATGACCATCTGAACAGCAGAGGAGGCAACTGCTGTCCCGACTATCTGGGTTAGAGTTGCATGTATATGAATGTGTATTGTGTGTGCGCGTGTTTATGTAAGTTTGTGCCTGCCTATGTGTGCGTATGTGTTAGGGTAGCTGTTAGATACTCATGTATGTTAAAATGTATGTATGCAGCGTGTGTGTGTGTGTGTGTGTGTGTGTGTGTGTGTGTGCGTGCGTGTGTGTCTCTGTGTGTGTGTAGTCACATTTTGGTGTGTGTATGTAACATAGATATGATGTATTTTGTTAACAAAAGCGTTTCTGTAAAACACCTAGAGCAGATTTCTGGATAGTGTGCTATATAAGT
>NC_134884.1:5960877-5963377 GCF_041734735.1 Babylonia areolata
CATTCATTCGCTATAACCACCCACCCACTTTTATCTACCCCTCTCCCTCCCTCCCTTACCTCTCCCCCCTCCATCTCTCGCCGTCATGCGACCCCCCCCACTACCCCCCCCCCCCGCCCCCCACACACGCACACACACATGTATACCGTTGTCGTGTGAATTTCAACTCGCCACTTTTCGTTAGGGAGGGGAGGAGCAAAGTTTCCAGACCCAACAACCACGACGACAACCAACTAAAAAGCGAACAAGGCCCCAACACAACAAACAACAAATTGGTCAATGAAGTTTCCAGCGAAGCCTTTTCATTGGTTGGTGGGACTGCTTTCCAACTAACAAGCCCCGCCCCCTTGCGCGCGCGCCTGCCGACGCCGACGCCGACGTTTCAGCTTTTTAGCAACTGTGAGAGAGGAGGGGGGGGGGGGGGGGGAAGGAAGGAGGAGGAGGAGAGGTGAGATGGAAGGGGTGGGGGAGGCCGTTGGGAGGGGGGGGAAGGGGGGAAGGGGGTGTGGCGGGGGTGGAGGAAGGAAGAAAAGGGTGGAATTAAAAGTGTCGCAGCAGACGTGAACTGAGTGTGTGTGGCACTCACATCTAACTAGTTAACCGTGTGTTTTGAAAAACCTTGAGGTTGTGAGCTAGAGCAAAAAGATTTCTTTTTCTTCTTCTTCTTCTGCCAGCGGCGTGTGATTGTGAGTGAGTGTGAGTGTGTGTGTGTGAGTTAAAGGTGTTGGAGGTGAACACGGTTTTTAAAACAAGTGACACAATTTCGCCGTTGGCCAAAAAATACTGACTGCCAGTTTCTTAGTATTCGTTCTCCCAAATATTGGAGCCACTGACCAGTCTGTGGTGTGGTGTGGTGTGGTGTGGTGTGGCTAATCTTCAGTGCACCGATCAGCTGTGTTGTAAGAAGCTGCTGTTGATTTTTGTTGTTGTCATACTGAGGAAGTGAGTAGACTATTTTTCTTGTTTGTGAATGAGTTGTCTTATTATTATTATTGTTCTTTCTCTGGGTCAGTGGGTGTTGAATAATAATAGTAATTTTAAAAAAGAAGGATAATAATAATGATGATGAAAATGATGATACTAAGTAATGTTTCTGGCAGTATTGGGCATATGCATTTATTCATATTTATTGATATTATATATATATATTTCATTATACTCCTACAAGTTCTCGTATCATATGAATGAGTATTTTACTGAGTGTTGAAAACGGTAATTGTATGACCAGATTATTCGGACAAATATTTACTATATTCATTAAGTTCGCGTTTGGACAGTTATTTTCCTGTTGAAATAATGACTATTTTTTCAGATTTATAAGTGATTTCATGAATGAATGGATGATAAAAATGATAATGAATGAAATATACAAGATAGATAAATGTACGAATGATTAACATAAGAATGAATAAACTGACAAAATAAATAAACAAGTAAATAACATAAACTGGATCATTCACGAGGGTAATGCTTAATGAAATACTATTGATATGTATATCAAATCGAACCGATTAAAAAAAAAAACTGAACAGTATATGATAAGTTTAGCAGTATATAATACGTTTAGCAGTACACAATAGGTTTAGCGGTATATAATAGGCACACACACACACACACACACACACACACACACACATATATATATATATATATATATTTGTATGCATACTGTATATATATATATATATATATATATATATATATATATATATAATTCTATATATGTGTGTGTAGGAAAAAAGTGTAAGTGAATGCATGAACGATAGACATGATATTTTTCAACACTGGAATGGTAGACTTATAAATACAAACACTGTGAAACACTTACAGATTCGGAACAGAAAGCAAAATAAATACTTGTGTGTGCAAAGGGAAAAGACTGATCAGTTTTAGACGCTCTCTCTGTCTGTCTCTCTCACTGTCTCTGTCTCTCTCTGTGACTCTCTCTGTCTGTCTCTCTGTGTGACCCTCTCTGTCTCTCTCTGTCCGTCGCTCTCTGTCTGTCTGTCTCTCTCTGTCTCTGTGTCTCTGTCTGTCCCTCTCTCTCTCTCTCTCTGTCTGTCTCTGTCTCCCCCACTTCTCTCTCTCTCTGTTCTAATTACTTCAACATCCGGTCAATGTATATTTTATAGGTTCTTGGTATTCATGAACTTACTTTACATTTGTTTGTGTTTGTTGTCTGTGTGTGGTGGTTGTTGTTTTCTCAGTGTACGTTTTTGGCGCTGCACCCTTCGTTTTTTCTTTACTCTTTGGAAAACAAGAACAACAACAACTTTGTGATGTATAAATATTTTTAAGAACCTCATAGATAAACATGAGTTATTGACAAAAACGAAATATTACTTTGATGGATAAAATGACTGAGCTAGTCAACGACCTGACCAACAATGAAAACGAGTAAATCTGAAGGGGCATAAAAAGCCAAAAATGGCTAAGCTGTAGATAACAACACCCCAAATCCTGATCCTGATCCTGATAATGCAATGAATAGACGAACGAG
>NC_134884.1:5970877-5988377 GCF_041734735.1 Babylonia areolata
GTAAACAGTCCATTGGGGACTTAGTCTAAACACTACAATAATTTATTGCCTGTGTGATGCGCGCGCGCGCGCACACACACACACACACACACACACACACACACACACACACACACACACACACACACACACAGCGAGAGAGAGAGAGAGAGAGGGGGGAAAAGGGGTAGGGATTCTGTATTTGTGACTAAGATTAGTCTGTTTGGAACTTTTAGTTTAAACACCACACCACACACACACACACACACACACACACACACACACAGAGGCGAGGAGGCGATACAAGTCCATTGGAAACTTACACCACCATAATTTATTGTCACGGCCGAGGTTGGTAGAGCAACTTCTCTGAGAGGCAGACAATCTGGGACCGTACCGCCAGGAAGAGAAGGGGGTGGGGTCTTGTTCAGTTGTGTAAACTGTTTTGACTGACCGAGTACAGTGCGTAGTGGAAATGTAATCTTCCTGCGACCTTCTTGTTTCCTTTAAAAAAAAGAAGAAGAAATAAATAAGAAAAAAAAAGAAAGAAGAAAATTACTGCTGTGTAAGTAAGTTACAAATAGTCAAGAGTGCTAACTCTCTCCATTCACAAGGTACTACACAAACTTCAAGTCAGTGCTGCTTACGCTACCGATTTCAGCTAGCACACAGGTAAACAAAAAAAAGGTACATTTGGGAACAAACCCAGACACTTCCTCAAAAAAAAAAAGGAAGCGCCGGGCCTGTCCTTATACCGATCATTTGTACACAGCAGCAAAGACAGAAGAAATGTGCAAACACAAATTAACTTTTATTAACCCTTTCACCGCCAAGCTCGCATTTATGCACAGGCGTGGTAGAGGACCCATGTCACTGAAAGGTGACCATTCATTGGTCTGTTATCCATGAACCTACAGCTCTTAATGTTCGGTGGTAGGATAGGCCATATTTTCTATACATCGCAGGGGGAATCCCCAACTATTGTTAACCACTGTCTTTTCTGTGTTTAAACCACAAGGGAATCTTGTTCTGTAAATTGACTGGCGGTGAAAGGGTAAAAGACTGGCAGAGCCTGTTTAACTCACTCAGTACGGCCAGTCCTCTCTTCTCCTCTACACAGACCCCTCGGATGTCCAGTGGGTGTCTCAATGACCCAACCTTTAGCTTCCGTCGTCAGAATTGTGGTATTCTTTGTCAACATTCACGTTTTCAGTATAAGAGCCTTCCGCTTGCAATATTTTGATGATGGTAATTGGGGTGAAACGCTGTTAACGTCGTCTCTTTCGCCGTTCGTATGGAAAGAGTTAATCCTGAACAAGCCACACAGAACACACGGACGATACAGAACAAACACATGGTTGCCTCGGAGGTTTTTCAAGTGGAAATGAACAAACAATGAGGCCAGGAGATGAAATGAAGTGATTAACAAATTGACGGGCGCAATAGCCGAGTGGTTAAAGCGTTGGACTTTCAGTCTGAGGGTCCCGGGTTCGAATCACGCTGACGGCGCCTGGTGGGTAAAGGGTGGAGATTTTTACGATCTCCCAGGTCAACACATGTGCAGACCTGCTAGTGCCTGAACCCCCTTCGTGTGTACACGCAAGCAAAAGACCAAATACGCTCGTTAAAGATCCTGCAATCCATGTCAGCGTTCGGTGGGTTATGGAAACAAGAACATACCCAGCATGCACACCCCCGAAAGCGGAGTATGGCTGCCTACATGGCGGGGGTAAAAACGGTCATACACGTAAAAGCCCGCTCGTGTACATACGAGTGAACGTGGGGGTTGCAGCCCACGAACGAAGAAGAAGAAGAAGAAGAGAAGATTAACAAAATAGCAACAAGTAAGTTACACAGCTGGTGCGTTTAGGTTGCAAGCTGTTGGTCTCGTGATAGTCCTTGGACCACCCCACCCGGCCAGGGATCGGTCGGTTGTCCACAGGTTCTGGTTCGATTCCCATCACGGAAATGGGATTAGGAGATTCCCCTCCACCACCTTTCACCACCTCCACGAGACCTTGAATGGTGGTCTGGGTGCTGGTGTTTTTTTCTTTCTTTCTTTCTCTCCCTCCCTCTCTTTCTTTCTTTGTTTTATTTGCTTTATTTCAGAATGTTAACCCCGTGGTTTCCCTTGCCACTTTGCGCACGAAAATGAAACCACGGCACACACACACACACACACACACACACACACACACACACACACACACACACACACACACACACACACACACACAGAGAGAGAGAGAGAGAGAGAGAGAGAGAGAGATGTCACTGATAAATTTATGTGGGAAAAAATCACTTCGATAGTAAATTGCAAACACAGAGAAACATTTTGCCAGTTACGTTGTAGTTTCTCTCTCTCTCTCTCTCTCTCTCTCTCTGTGTGTGTGTGTGTGTGTGTGTGTGTGTGTGTGTGTGTGTGTGTGTGTGTGTGTGTGTGATCAAAGTATTCAGTTTTCTTGGTAGAAATGAAATATCTGATGATGAGCAAAATGCAAACACTCACACATTCTACCCTCAGGTAACGCAGAGAGAGAGAGAGAGAGAGAGAGAGAGAGAGAGAGAGAGAGGGAGGGAGGGAGGGGGGGGAGAAACACACACATACACACACACAAACACTACCCAGAGACGTCCCACCCCAACCACCACCACCCACCTCACCCTCACCCACACCCACACCCACACACGCACCATACATAATAACTTAACACCCGCTCTCTGACTCACAAAATAAATCGAAAAAGCGTGTAGCCAACCCTCTGCCAAGTGGCTCATCCATCACTCCGTTTTTTTTTTAATGATAATTTTCCGGGGTCGACTGGACTCCACAGAGCTGGCCAGGACTGGACAACATACACACACGGCTGGACACTTGTCAAAAACTGGACACTACATGGACACTGAACGTGTTGGTGGCCTCGCTGTTGTCACCCGACGTATTTTGTTTTTAATTTTCCCGGGGTCGACTGGACTCCACAGAGCTGGCCAGGACTGGACAGTATATATTATATACACGCCTGGACACTTGTCCAAAACTGGACACTACATGGACACTGTACGTGTTGGTGGCCTCGCTGTTGTCAGTCGCCCGACGTCCATTAACTCACTCAGTACGGCCAGTCCTCTGTTCTCCTCTACACAGACCCCTCGGATGTCCAGTGGGTGTCTGAATGACCCAACCTTTAGCTTCCGTTGTCAGAATTGTGGTATTCTTTGTCAATATTTCACCTCTTCAGTGTAAGAGCCTTCCGCTTGTAATATTTTGATGGTGATAATTGGGGTGAAACGCTGTTAACGTCGTCTCTTTCGCCGTTCGTATGGAGAGAGTTAATTTCTGTCTGACTGTCCGCTGTCGTGTGGTCCCTCTCGTTGCCATCTTCTCCTCATCGGTCATAATTCTGTTTTCTACGTTTTTAGGGACCCTTCGCGGTGTTTGGACGACTCCTCGCGAGAGAAAAAGTTTTTTCCTATGGTTATTAAAGCTCACAGCTCGGTAGAAGAGAGAGAGTATTTGCATTTGTATTTCTTTTCTTTTCTATTTTTTTTTTTTTGGTTTTAATCACCACAGATTTCTCTGTGTGAAATTCGGGCTGCTCTCCCCAGGGAAAGCGCGTCGCAACACTACAGCGCCACCCAATAATTTGTTTTTTCCCTGCGTGCAGTTTTATTTGTTTTTCCTATCGAAGTGGATTTTTCTACAGAATTTTGCCAGGAACAACCCTTTTGCTGCCGTGGGTTCTTTTACGTGCGCTAAGTGCATGCTGCACACGGGACCTCGGTTTATCGTCTCATCCGAATGACTAAGCGTCCAGACCACCACTCAAGGTCTAGTGGAGGGGGAGAAAATATCGGCGCCTGAGCCGTGATTCGAACCAGCGCGCTCAGATTCTCTCGCTTCCTAGGCGGACACGTGACCTCTAGGCCATCACTCCACATATTACAAAATTGATACCCGTACGTGGAAGGTATTGTAACCTTGTGGTTCAGAAATGTTGATTTCGTTTTAAGGTCCTTCTACTTACTTCTTGTGCGTTCACACGTATGCACACGAGTGGGCTTTTACGTGTATGACCGTATTTACCCCGCCATGTAGGCAGCCGTACTCCGTTTTCGGGGATGTGCATGCTGGGTATGTTCTTGTTTCCATAACCCACCGAACGCTGACATGGATTACAGGATCTTTAACGTGCGTATTTGATCTTTTGCTTGCATATACACACGAAGGGGGTTCAGGCACTAAGCAGGTCTGCACATGATGTTGACCTGGGAGATCGTAAAAATCTCCACCCTTTACCCACCAGGCGCCGTCACCGTGATTCGAACCCGGGACCCTCAGATTGAAAGTCCAACGCTTTAACCACTCGGCTATTGCGCCCGTCGTTTTAAGGTCCCTTAGCGGTGTTTGTACGATTCCTCGCGAGAAAAAGTTTTTCCTATGAACACATAGCTCGGTGGAAGAGAGTATTGCAAGTAAATTCCCCCTACGTGTAAGCCATTGTGCTCTTACGGTGCAGAAATTCTATTAGGTTTAAAGATCCCATAGGGTTTTGACAGCCATCCCCGAAAACGGAATATGGCTGCCTACATGGCGGGGTAAGAAACGGTCCTACACGTGAAAGCTCACTCGTGTACATGTATGTATACCAGTGAACGTGGGAGCTGCAGCCCACGAACGAAGAAGAAGAAGAAGGTGGTTTGACGGCCATAGGGCCAGTGAAACTCTTACCCACTGTGCCTGGGGCTAGGCAGTAGGAAAGCGGAGCCCAATGTGTAGTGATGGCCTAGAGGTAAACGCGTCCGCCTAGGAAGCGAGAGAATCTGAGCGCCAGCGCTGGTTCGAATCACGGCTCAGCCGCCGATATTTTCTCCCCCTCCCCTACTAGACCTTGAGTGGCGGTGGTCTAAGACGCTAGTCATTCGGCTGGGACGATAAACCGAGGTCCCGTGTGCAGCATGCACTTAGCGCACGTGAAAGAACCCACGGCAACAAAAGGGTTGTTGCTGTCATCATTTATATGGAATATCTTATTCATAAACAGTAAGTAAAGACCTAAAACAAATGATATACACAACATAGTAAAAAAAATAGTGCTACCATCAATATCAACACGAAGTCATACAACTTCAATACTTCTATCAGCAAGAATGCTAGTGCTTTATTGCCGTGCGTCCAGGACTTGAACTGGCAAAGTTAAGTTATTTGGAATGAGTTCAGCGCCGAGTGGGCAGAGCTATGCAGAAAACGCGCCCCTACTAGGAAGCATATGTGACTTTTTAAGTGTCTTGTCAAACACTTTCCGAGGGTGTAGGAAACGAGAGGGGGGAGGTGGGGGTGGGGGGGTGGGGGGGGGGGGGGGGGGTAGGAGGGAGGGTCTTGGGAAGGGGTGGGGGGAGGGGCTGGGGGGGAGGGAGTGGTACCTGTTTAACGCTGTATTGACATTACCAGAACGACACCACTTATTAAGGTGGGGTGGTAAGAATGCCATTAAAAAAAAACATATATATATTTTCTAATCTTCAGCGTGCCTCGGGGATTCGAACTCACGACGTTTAAGTGTATGGATAGGCAGATTCAAACACCCACCAGACAACAGACGTCCTCTGAATTATTTTCCTTTGTTTTTGTTTTTTTCGACTTAAGGCCGGAATATATACCCCTCCCCCCAAAAAAACAACAACAAAAAACAAAAACAAAACAAGTACAACAACAAACAAACCAAATCAAACCAAACCAAACCAAAACAAAACAAAACAAACAAGCAAACAAACAAAAAACCAACAACAACAAACAAAATCTGAACATTATCCGTGTATGTGTATTTGAGGGCTGTCCATGGCAAAATTCTGAAGTAAAATTCACTTTGATCGTAAAACAAATACACTTGGTGGTAGAAGAAAAAGAAGAAAAAAAAATGGTGGCGCTCTCAATAATATAGCGACTCGCTCTCCCTAGGGAGAGCAGCCCAACATTTCTTCACAAAGAGAAATCTGTTGTGAGAAAACTATACAATGCGACACAATACAATGCAATTCAAAGTAAACACAAACACAAACGCAACACAAACACAACATCAACACAAACAACTTCGACACAACATAATCACACTTAGGGTGTTCCATGTCGCGTGATGAATGTGAAGATAGTCAAGGCACATCTCAGGGTTTTTTCTTCATTTTCTCCATTTTTTAAAAATTTATTCTTTATTTCATTTCAGTTGAGTTTAACAATGTATTAACTTGTGCTTTCAAGGCCACGTTTGTTCAGGGCTGGGGACTTGGTTTGGTGAAGACTGCATTGTTCGAGGGAATGGAGTCCTGGATGTCTGTCCGAATCAGATGTCCATCTGGCATTTCGAGGTGAAGCCGTCCTGACTGTTCTTCTGACGTTCCAAGGGAGAGTCCTGGCTGTCTGAAGTGGGGTGAAGTCCTGGCTGTTCTTCTGACGTTCCAAGGGAGAGTCCTGGCTGTCTGAAGAGGGGGTGAAGTCCTGGCTGTTCTTCTGGCGTTCCAAGGGAGATTCCTGGTTGCTCTGCTGGCGTTGCGAAGGACAGTCGTGGCTGCTCATCTGGCGTTTCAAGGGAGATTCCTGGCTGTCTGAAGAGGGGGTGAAGTCCTGGCTGTTCTTCTGGCGTTCCAAGGGAGATTCCTGGTTGCTCTGCTGGCGTTGCGAAGGACAGTCGTGGCTGCTCATCTGGCGTTCCAAGGGAGATTCCTGGCTGTCTGAAGAGGGGGTGAAGTCCCGGCTGTTCTGAAGGCGTTCCAAGGGACAGTCCTGGCCGTTCCGCTGGCGTTCCAAGAAAGAATCCTGGCTGTTCTCATGACGTTCCTAGGGAGAGTTCTGGTTGTCTGAAGTGGGGGTGATGTCCGGGCTGTTCTTAAGGCGTTCCAAGAAAGATTCCTGGTTGTTCTGCTGGCGTTGCGAAGGACAGTCGTGGCTGCTCATCTGGCGTTTCAAGGGGGAGTCCTGGCTGTCTGAAGTGGGGTGAAGTCCTCGCTGTTCTCATGACGTTCCAGGAAAGAGTCCTGGTTGTCTGAAGTGGGGGTGATGTCCTGGCTGTTCTTCTGACGTTCCAAGAGAGAGTCCCGGCTGTCTGAAGTAGAGGTGAAGTCATGGTTGTTCTTAAGGCGTTCCAAGAAAGATTCCTGTCTGTTCTGCTGGCTGCTCTTCTGGCGTTTCAAGGGGGAGTCCTGGTGGTCTGAAGTGAGGGTGAAGTCCTGACTGTTCTTCCGACGTTCCTAGGGAGATTCCTGGTTGTCTGAAGGGGGGTGAAGTCCTGGCTGTTCTTCTGGCGTTCCAAGAAAGAATCCTGGCTGTTGAAAGTGGGGTGAAGTCCTCGCTGTTCTCATGACGTTCCATGAAAGAGTCCTGGTTGTCTGAGGAGCGGTGTTTGTTCTCATGACGTTCCAGGAAAGAGTCCTGGCTGTCTGAAGTGGGGGTGAAGTCCTGACCGTTCCTCTAGCGTTCCGAGGGACAGTTCCCCGGGCTGTTCTCGTTCCTAGATGGAAGTCCTGGTTGTCTGAGGAGCGGTGTTTGTTCTCATGACGTTCCATGAAAGAGTCCTGGCTGTCTGAAATGGGGGTGAAGTCCTGGCCGTTCCTCTAGCGTTCCGAGGGACAGTTCCCCGGGCTGTTCTCGTGCCTAGATGGAAGTCCTGGTTGTCTGAGGAGCGGTGTTTGTTCTCATGACGTTCCATGAAAGAGTCCTGGCTGTCTGAAGTGGGGGTGAAGTCCTGGCCGTTCCTCTGGCGTTCCGAGGGACAGTTCCCCGGGCTGTTCTCGTGCCTAGATGGAAGTCCTGGTTGTCTGAGGAGCGGTGTTTGTTCTCATGACGTTCCATGAAAGAGTCCTGGCTGTCTGAAGTGGGGGTGAAGTCCTGGCCGTTCCTCTGGCGTTCCGAGGGACAGTTCCCCGGGCTGTTCTCGTTCCTAGACGGAAGTCCTGGTTGTCTGAGGAGTGGTGTCTGAAGCGGTGTGATGAATCAAGAAGCTTGTCGTCGTCAGTTAAAGGGCTGGCGTACCTAACTGAGGGGCCGGTGTACTCATTCCTTCCACATGCTGGTGTAATCAGTTAAAGAGTGCGTGTATAATCAATTTAAGGCACGCGTAACCGATTAAGGAGCCAGCGTGATCAGTTAAAGGAATGGTGTAACCAATTAATCAATAAGCTGGTTGAATAAGTAAAGGGGGCTGATGTAATCCATCACCCCACCCCCCCTCATACCCCCCTAAAAAAAAACAAAAAAACTCCAAACAACAAACAAGCAAAACAACAACAACAGCAACAAAAAGATCCATGTCCCACTAAACCTTTTATCAAACTCTCACTGTCACAATGACCAAAATCTCTATTCGACCCGACCTCCCCCCCCCCCCCCCCCCCCCCCCAACCCCCCCAAAAAAAAGACACATGCCAAAAAGTGTTAACCCCTGTCTCTCCCACAACACCCCCCCCCTCCCCCATGTCCATTCACCCACTCTCCCCCCTCTCTCTCTCTCTCTCTCCTCCCTCTGAACCCCCCCCCCCCGCCCCCGGCCCCCCCGACGCCAGCCCTATCCCTCCTCCCCATGTCCCCCCCTCCCCCAACTCAGACCGACCCCCTCCCCCCCCCCGTACTCCCTCCCTCTCCCCTCCCCTCTCACGAGTGGTCAAGTGCGATGAGATCATAGATCTTGGCAGAGTACACACTGGGTGACTGGAGTGGCCAGATTATCGCCTTGGTGTGCGGCGGACAGAGAGAGAGAGAGAGAGAGAGAGAGAGAGAATGTATGTCTGTGTGTGTGCGTGTGTGTGTGCGCGCGCGCGCGTGTGTGTGTGTGTTATGTGTGTGTCTGTCTGTTGTGTGTGTGTGTGTTTGTGTGTGTGTGTGTGTGTTGTGTTGTATTGTGTTGTGTGTGTGTGTTGTGCGTGTGTGTATGTATATCTGAGTATGTGTCTGTATACGTTGTGTGTGCGTGTGCGTGTGTATGTGCGTATATATATATATATATATATATATATATATATATATATATATATATATATATATATATGTGTGTGTGTGTGTGTGTGTGTGTGTGTGTGTGTGTGTGTGTGTGTGTGTGTGTTGTATTGTGTGTGTATGTGTGTGTGTTGTGCGTGTGTGTATGTATATCTGTGTATGTGTCTGTATACGTTGTGTGTGCGTGTGTATGTGCGTATATATATATATATATATATATATATATATATATATATGTGTGTGTGTGTGTGTGTGTTGTGTTGTTGTGTTGTGTTGTGTTGTGTTGTGTTGTGTTGTGTTGTGTTGTGTTGTGTTGTGTTGTGTTGTGTTGTGTTGTGTTGTGTTGTGTTGTGTTGTGTTGTGTTGTGTTGTGTTGTGTTGTGTTGTGTTGTGTTGTGTTGTGTTGTGTTGTGTTGTGTTGTGTTGTGTTGTGTTGTGTTGTGTTGTGTTGTGTTGTGTTGTGTTGTGTTGTGTTGTGTTGTGTTGTGTTGTGTTGTGTTGTGTTGTGTTGTGTTGTGTTGTGTTGTGTTGTGTTGTGTTGTGTTGTGTTGTGTTGTGTTGTGTTGTGTTGTGTTGTGTTGTGTTGTGTTGTGTTGTGTTGTGTTGTGTTGTGTTGTGTTGTGTTGTGTTGTGTTGTGTTGTGTTGTGTTGTGTTGTGTTGTGTTGTGTTGTGTTGTGTTGTGTTGTGTTGTGTTGTGTTGTGTTGTGTTGTGTTGTGTTGTGTTGTGTTGTGTTGTGTTGTGTTGTGTTGTGTTGTGTTGTGTTGTGTTGTGTTGTGTTGTGTATGTGTGTGTGTTGTGCGTGTGTGTATGTATATCTGTGTATGTGTCTGTATACGTTGTGTGTGCGTGTGTATGTGCGTATATATATATATATATATATATATATATGTGTGTGTGTGTGTGTGTGTGTGTGTGTGTGTGTGCACGCGTGCGTTCGTGTGTGTGTTGAGAGCCAGAATCCAAGGGAAGTTTCATGCCATTGCTCTATTCAGTCTCTCCTGGTTTCAGCTATATTAGTTTTTCTTTATTCGTGTCATTATCAAGTCCAGGTCTCTGAAGTCTTTCCCGTTCCTGCCACCCGAATAGATTTGCTTCTTTAACTGTGGAGAGCTCTCCATAGGCATGTCAGTGGCTGTCGAGAGCTGTCACAGACATTGATAAATTCTCTGCGGCTGTGGTGCTGTCATAGACATTTTGTGTGACTGTGCAGAGCTATTTCCGTGACTGTTGAGACTGTCACAGGCATTTCTGTAGCTCTGGAGTGTTGTCATAGACATTTCTGTGACTGTGGAGTGCTACCAGAGGCATGTCTGTGATTGTGTTATTACTTTTCGTCACAACATATTTCTCTCTGTGAAATTCGGGTTGCTTCCTGTACAGTGCCTACACACTGTCTAAAACTACATGGATAGCGCATGCCTTCTTTGAGCCCCTTTGCTAACTGAAGCCAGCGGAAGTGTTCAATCAGCCATTTTGCTTCTCGTGTCAGCACAGCGCGAAGCGGTGACTTCATATGTGTAGCTGAGCTGACATTCCTCTGTGTGTCTCCACTGCACGTTTGCGCTAAGTGTCATTGCACTGTTTTCCTGTATTAACTTTGATAGATAAACCATTGGCAGATTTCAATCAAGGCACAACATTTGGCATGTCGTGGGGGCAAGCATAACACGATTTCATCGAAGACACACGGTTACAGTTCAGAAACTACCACCAGTTAGCAGACGACTTGTCAACGGACTGACGGCCAGATACGAGAAACAATATGGCGTCCAGCTGGCTTCAGCTTTCCTGGCCAATGAGCTATCAATGTATATTTAGCTCAGTGGTCTCCACTTATTTTTGTTTTGTCTGCAAGTGTATTTGTCCGGTTTTACATCGAAACATTTCCTGGGACAATTCTCGTATAACCGTGGGTTCTTTTACATGATTACACACGGGACCTCGGTTTATCGTCTCATCCGAACGACTTGCCGTCCAGAACACCACTCAAGTGAGTACTTAAAGTTCTGGCGTGAGAAGGATTCGACGCTCCATGCTCAGATTATCACTGGTTTCCATTGCGGACGGGTTTACTGCTATTGAGACAGCCACTGCACATTGTGGAGTGCAACCAAAGAGATTCCTGTGATTGTGGACTGCCACCACTGCCTCAAGAAGCACGGAGAACTTTATACGTTATAGTCGTTTCATGTCGTTTCCTTCTTTTTTTATTTTTATTTTTTTCGTATCTGCCCGCCTTCATCAAGTTGAAGATTCTGGCATTATCTTTTACAGACAATGACCGCCAGAACAGAAGTGGCGGCAAAACTGCTGTCCCGACTATTTTTGGCTTGAGTTTGATTACAGTGGAATGTCTCGCCCAAGTTACATCTCCAGTCTGTTGACCAAGAGTTGGTTTTGACTCACTTGTGTAAACAAAGTGAGTCTACGTTTTAACCCGGTGTTCGGTTGTGTGTGTGTGTGTGTGTGTGTGTGTGTGTCCGCTGTATTCTCTGCAAATACTTTGTCAGTTGACACCAAATTAGGCATAAAAATAGGAAAAATTCAGTTCTTTCCAGTCATCTTATTTAAAACAGTATTGCACCTCTGGGATGGGCACAAAAAAAAAAATAAAAAAAATGAAGCCTAATTATATGCAAACTGCATTTACTGTTATATTTATATTTTTTGCATTCTCTAAACTTGGCACTTTGATCTGATATTCCGACACAACAACATGAGCAGTCATTATTATCATTTTTTTGTTCAAACAGGAACTTCTTTTGCTAAGCATGGAAGTTTTATTTATTTTGCAAACGTTTTGGTGCAGATAGCAAAGAAGGGAATTACTCTGTAATTAATGCTAGGGGACTTAATTTGCTTTAAACTGATCTTTCTCATCTTAAACATTACATTTTGAAATTATACTCAATACATATCACAAGTGAGTCTTGAAGGCCTTGCCTCTCTTGTTTCATTTTAATTTAAAATTTTTTTTTTAAGGACAGTGGGCGTTGGGGTGGTCCCCAAAGACCAACTACCCCTCCAAGGCCGAAGCTGGAAGAGCCAGTGACCAAATCTTGCCCTCCCTCCGAGTTTCCTAGTTTGAGAGAGTCACAGTCCTCTGGCAAAAAGACCAGGTCAGCAGACAGGAATCTGCAAATGAATTCTCTCACTGAGGTGAAGAAAACCATGTATTGGTCATACAGCTCTCACAGTGCCGTTGGCCCAACTAAAAGCGTATACCAGTCTTTGTTTGGGGGGGAAAAAAGGAGAGAGAGAGAGAGAGAGAGAGAGAGATAAGTGTGTGTGTGTGTGTGTGTGTGTGTGATGTGAGAGAAAGTGTGTGAGAGAGAGAAGAGAGTGCGAGGGGGGGTGGGAGAGAGAGAGAGAATGTGTATGTGTGTGTGTGTGTGTGTGTGTGTGTGTGTGTGTGTGTGTGTGTGAGAGTGAGAGAGAGAAGAGTGCGAGGGTGTGGGGGAGAGAGTGAGAGAGAAGAGAGTGCGGGGGGTGGGTGGGAGAGAGTTCGAAGGGGATGAGAGAGGGAGGGAGAGAGAGAGAGAGAAGAGTGCGAGGGGTGGGAGAGAGAGAGTGAGAGAGAGAGAAGAGAGTGCGGGTTGGGGGTGGGAGAGAGTTCGAAGGGGATGAGAGAGGGAGGGAGAGAGAGAGAGAAAAGTGCGAGGGGGGTGGGAGAGAGAGAGAGAGAGAGAGAGAGAGAGAGAGAGAGAGAGAGAGAGAGAAGAGTGCGGGGGGTGGGTGGGAGAGAGTTCGAAGGGGATGAGAGAGGGAGGGAGAGAGAGAGAGAAGAGAGTGCGAGGGGGTGGGAGAGTGAGAGAGAGAGAGAGAGAGAGAAGAGAGTGCGGGGGGGTGGGAGAGAGAGAAGAGAGTGCGAGGGGGATGAGAGAGAGAGAGAGAGTGCGAGGGGTGGGAGAGAGAGAGAGAGAGAGAGAGAGAGAGAGAGAGTGCGAGGGGGTGGGAGAGAGAGAGAGAGAGAGAGAGAGAGAGTGCGAGGGGGTGGGAGAGAGAGAGAGAGAGAGTGCGAGGGGGTGGGAGAGAGAGAGAGTGCCAGGGGGTGGGAGAGAGAGAGAGAGTGAGAGTGCGAGGGGGTGGGAGAGAGAGAGAGAGAGTGCGAGGGGGTGGGAGAGAGAGAGAGAGTGCGAGGGGGTGGGAGAGAGAGAGAGAAAAGAGTGCGAGGGGGTGGGAGAGAGAGAGAGAGAGAGAGAGCGAGGGGGTGGGAGAGAGAGAGAGAGTGCGAGGGGTGGGAGAGAGAGAGAGTGCGAGGGGGTGGGAGAGAGAGAGAGAGAGTGCGAGGGGGTGGGAGAGAGAGAGAGAGAGAGAGAGAGAGAGAGAGTGCGAGGGGTGGGAGAGAGAGAGAGTGCGAGGGGGTGGGAGAGAGAGAGAGAGTGCGAGGGGTGGGAGAGAGAGAGAGAGAGAGAGAGAGAGAGAGAGAGAGAGAGAGAGTGCGAGGGGTGGGAGAGAGAGAGAGAGTGCGAGGGGGTGGGAGAGAGAGAGAAGAGAGTGCGAGGGGGTGGGAGAGAGAGAGAGAAGAGAGTGCGAGGGGGTGGGAGAGAGAGAGAGAAGAGAGTGCGAGGGGGTGGGAGAGAGAGAGAGAGTGCGAGGGGGTGGGAGAGAGAGAGAGAAAGAGTACGAAGGGGATGAGAGAGGGAGGGAGAGAGAGAAGAGTGCGAGGGGGGTGAGAGAGAGAGAGAGAGAAGAGAGTGCGAGGGGGTGAGAGAGAGAGAGAGAGAGTACGAAGGGGATGAGAGAAAGAGAAAGAGTGCGAGGGGGTGGGAGAGAGAGAGAGAGAAGAGAGTGCGAGGGGGTGAGAGAGAGAGAGAGAGAGAGTACGAAGGGGATGAGAGAAAGAGAAAAGAGAGTGCGAGGGGGTGGGAGAGAGAGAGAGAGAGAGAGAGACAAGAGAGTGCGGGGGGTGGGAGAGAGAGAAGAGAGTGCGAGGGGGATGAGAGAGAGAGAGAGAGTGCGAGGGGTGGGAGAGAGAGAGAGAGAGAGAGAGAGAGAGAGAGAGAAGAGAGTGCGAGGGGGGTGGGAGAGAGAGAGAGAGAGAGTGCGAGGGGGTGGGAGAGAGAGAGAGAGAGAGAGTGCGAGGGGGTGGGAGAGAGAGAGAGAGAGAGAGAGAGTGCGAGGGGGTGGGAGAGAGAGAGAGAGAGTGCGAGGGGGTGGGAGAGAGAGAGAGTGCGAGGGGGGTGGGAGAGAGAGAGAGAGTGCGAGGGGGTGGGAGAGAGAGAGAGAAGAGAGTGCGAGGGGGTGGGAGAGAGAGAGAGAGAAGAGAGTGCGAGGGGGTGGGAGAGAGAGAGAGAGAGAGTGCGAGGGGGTGGGAGAGAGAGAGAGAGAGAGAGAGTGCGAGGGGGTGGGAGAGAGAGAGAGTGCGAGGGGGTGGGAGAGAGAGAGAAGAGAGTGCGAGGGGGGTGGGAGAGAGAGAGAGAGAGAGTGCGAGGGGGTGGGAGAGAGAGAGAGAGAGAGAGAGAGAGAGTGCGAGGGGGTGGGAGAGAGAGAGAGAGTGCGAGGGGGTGGGAGAGAGAGAGAGAGAGAGAGAGAGTGCGAGGGGTGGGAGAGAGAGAGAGTGCGAGGGGGTGGGAGAGAGAGAGAGAGAGTGCGAGGGGGTGGGAGAGAGAGAGAGAGAGTGCGAGGGGGTGGGAGAGAGAGAGAGAGAGTGCGAGGGGGGTGGGAGAGAGAGAGAGAGAGAGAGAGAGAGTGCGAGGGGTGGGAGAGAGAGAGAGTGCGAGGGGGTGGGAGAGAGAGAGAAGAGAGTGCGAGGGGGTGGGAGAGAGAGAGAGAAGAGAGTGCGAGGGGGTGGGAGAGAGAGAGAGAAGAGAGTGCGAGGGGGTGGGAGAGAGAGAGAGAGTGCGAGGGGGTGGGAGAGAGAGAGAGAGAGAGAGAGTACGAAGGGGATGAGAGAGGGAGGGAGAGAGAGAAGAGTGCGAGGGGGTGGGAGAGAGAGAGAGAGAGAGAGAAGAGTGCGAGGGGGGTGAGAGAGAGAGAGAGAGAGAGTACGAAGGGGATGAGAGAAAGAGAAAAGAGAGTGCGAGGGGGTGGGGGAGAGAGAGAGAGAGAGAGAGAGAGAGAGAGAGAGAGGAGAGAGAGAGAGAGAGTACGAAGGGGATGAGAGAGAGAGAGAGAGAAGAGAGTGCGAGGGGAGAGAGAGAGAGAGAGAGAGAGAGAGAGCGAGCGAGCAAGAAGAACAAAGTCGGTGAAATCGGTACATGTTCACACACATGCGACGCATACCATAAGCGGCCTTCCCGATGTTTATAACCCCCACGTGTTGCACGCGCGCATATCTTGTGAAGTGTGCGAGAACAAGGGGGACTAAAATCCACAATACACCCCCCAAACCCCCCCAACCCCCCAAACCCCCCGCCCCCATTTTTTTTTCGCTTTTTCTTTATTTTATTTTTCTGGTTGTTCTCTCAACTACCCACCCGTCCACCCACGCACATCCAGCCCCTTCCCCTACCTCCGTCCACTTCCGCCTACACCTCTCCACCCCTCCCCCCCACCGTCCTCTTTCCAGCCTTCCACCCACACACCCACACATTCACACAACCCACCCTTCTTTCAAGTACCGTTTCCACCCATCTCACCTGGCGCGCACACACACACACACACACACACACACACACACCCTTCTTTGCCGTGCCTTTAACATTTTCACGTGTCAAAACCAGATTCAAAAGCGATTTAATTTAAAAAAAACACCACCCAAAACAATGGAGACACAGCTGGGGAGAGAGAGGGAGGGAGAGGGAGGTGGGGGATCGGCGGGGCGGGGCGGGGGGGGGGGGAGGCAGACAGACAGACACACATAAACACAATGGGAGAGAGAGAGAAAGAGAGAGAGAAGGGGGAGAGAGAGAGAGAGAAAGAGAGAGAGGTGGGGGGCAGATACAGTCAGACACACATACACAAAAGGAGAGAGAGAGAGAAAGAGAGAGAAGGGAGAGAGAGAGAGAGAGAGAGAGAGAGAGAGAGAGAGGTGGGGGGGAGTAGATACAGTCAGACACACAAACACAAAAGGAGAGAGAGAGAGAAAGAGAGAGGGAGGGGGGAGAGAGAAAGAGAGAGACAGACAGACACACATAAACACAAAGGGAGAGAGAGGGAGAGAGAGAGAGAGAGAGAGAGAGAGAGAGAGAGAGAGAGAGGTGGGGGGGAGTAGATACAGTCAGACACACATAAACACAAAAGGAGAGAGAGAGAGAAAGAGAGAGGGAGGGGGGAGAGAGAAAGAGAGAGACAGACAGACACACATAAACACAAAGGGAGAGAGAGAGAGAGAGAGAGAGAGAGAGACTGGGAAAAAGGCTCATCAAACAGCTTCTGATCTAATTTATACGCAAATGTCTGTCTCTCTCCTCCTCCTCCTCCTTCCTCCTCCTCGTCTTCTTCTTCCTCCTCCTCCACCTCCTTCCTCCTCCTCTTCTTCTTCCTCCTCCTCTTCTTCTTCCTCCTCCTCTTCTTCTCCCTCCTCCTTCCTCCTCCTCCTTCCTCCTCCTCCTCGTCTTCTTCTTCCTCCTCCTCCACCTCCTTCCTCCTCCTCCTCCTCTTCTTCTTCCTCCTCCTCTTCTTCTTCCTCCTCCTCTTCTTCTCCCTCCTCCTCTTCTTCTCCCTCCTCCCTCCTCCTTCCTCCTCCTCCTTCCTCCTCCTCCTCGTCTTCTTCTTCCTCCTCCTCCACCTCCTTCCTCCTCCTCCTCTTCCTCCTCCTCTTCTTCTTCCTCCTCCTCTTCTTCTTCCTCCTCCTCTTCTTCTCCCTCCTCCTCCCTCCTCCTCTTCTTCTTCCTCCTCCTCCTCCTTCTTCCTCCTCCTCTTCTTCTTCTTCCTCCTCCTCCACCTCCTTCCTCCTCCTCCACCTCCTTCCTCCTCCTCTTCCTCCTCTTCTTCTTCCTCCTCCTCCTCCTTCTTCTTCCTCCTCCTCCTCTTCTTCTTCTTCTTCTTCTTCCTCCTCCTCCTCCTCCTCCTCCTCCTCTTCTTCTTCTCCTCCTTCTCTGTGAAGAGTCACTTGGGTCCCCACACAGAAGAACTGTCGACAAGATTCCTCCAGGTCTGTCTGTTGTGATTCAAAGCCTGGCTCTCTCAGCAAAATGGTTTTCCTGTCCATTGTGAAATGTTGGCAGTCCATTGAGTTGTCTTTTTTTTGGGGGGTGGGGGGGGGGGGTGGGGGTGGGGGTGGGGTGGTCTTTCTCCTTCCGGTGACGTGGCTGTGCTTGTGCGTAATTTTCTTTTCCATGTACTTTCTCTTCTTGGTGGATTTATTCTCTCAGAATTTTGCCACGAACAATCCTTTTGTTGCCGTGGGTTCTTTTACGTGCGCTAAGTGCATGCTGCACACGGGACCTGGGTTTATCGTCTCATCCGAATGACTAGCGTCTTAGACCACCACTCGAGGTCTAGTGGAGGGGGAGAAAATATCGGCGGCTGAGACCGTGATTCGAACCAGCGCGCTCAGGTTCTCTCGCTTCCTAGGCGGACACGTTACCTCTAGGCCATCACTCCACATATTTTTTTTGTGTTTTCAGAATCTCCATGACAGATATTTACGCCG
>NC_134884.1:5993377-5998377 GCF_041734735.1 Babylonia areolata
AATATCATTATTAATGTGTAAAAAAAAACTGTTGTTTTCGAAAGTGTGGTGGTTGGTTCGATTCCAAGAGAGAGGGGAGCAGACAGGGGGATATAGGATCGACTGATGATGCACACAGTCACTTGCTCTCCTCACGCCAATAGCAGGGCCACATGGAGTGGGTTTTTTTAAATTTTTTATAGAAGTGTTTACTTTACAATAAACATAGGTAAGCAGTACATACACTAAGCAGTTCACCCTACTTAGCAAAAGCAACAAACACTAAGGCAGGCACACACTGCCTACTTCAAATACTTCCTACAAGCAGCACACAGTACATTTCACTCTACACCTAAAGCAGCACCTACAAGCAGCATCTACAAGGCAGCATCTAAAAGCAGCACACCTGGAACACAAACACACAACCAAAACCCAGGTCAGATAAAATCTCAGATATCTGGACATCACTGACATATAAAAGGCCTATACCCTCTCAGCACCTTTCATCACACGTCCACCAGTATGCACTCCTCTCCCACCTAGATCCATGTGTGGTAAAAAAAAACAAAACAAGCTTCATTGAGCTTACCTGCCACCAACAGTGACATGCCATACTCTGGCACACTATAACAATTGTTGTTATTATTATTATTATTATTATGAAGGACTAGGCATAGGATGTCGGGACACCAGTCCTCTCCTTCCGCCGTTTTGAACTGCCCTCAACCTTTGTCGGGTACCCATTCACACCGGCCTTGGTGGAGTGGGAAAAAACTTCAGAGAGTGGAATGCAGCACCAAGCCGACCCCCGCCCGAGGGCCTCGAACCCTGATCGCTGGTGAGTTTCAGTTTCAGTTTCAGTTTTCAGTAGCTCAAGGAGGCGTCACTGCGTTCGGACAAATCCATATACGCTACACCACATCTGCCAAGCAGATGCCTGACCCAGCAGCGTAACCCAACGCGCTTAGTCAGGCCTTGAGGGAAAAAAAGAAAAAAAAAGGTGAATAAATGATAGATAAGCTTACACAAATAAATAAATAAATAAATAATAAATAACTATAATGTTAAAAAAAAGGTAGTAGTAGTAGTAATAATAATAATAATAAATTAATAACAATAATAAATAAATAAATAAATAAATAAATAAGATAACAATGATGATAAATAAGCAAATAGATGTAAAACATGAAGACACACATTTACATATACACCCACACATGCATAACAGATATGTACCGAACATGCAGTTTCACAGATATGAAAGCACAGTTAAATACATATAAATGTACATGAGCTCCAACACACACACACACACACACACACACACACATTACCCTGCACCTCCTCTACCCCCCTCCTCCACCCACTCATTTCTGGTCTACGTATCGCAGCTTCCACGGCACACACATACACACACACACACACACACACACACACACACACAGATGAATCACTGGTGAACACTGGACCACACAAGTCCAACGCCTGGCGGAGTGCTATCAGATCCAAGAAGATAATATTTGGACTGATTTCATTGTCATGTGTTCGGCAGAAGAAAACAACAACAACAACAAAAACAACAACAAACCCCCAGTGTATTTGTTCGAACACCCCGGCCCCCTTTTTGGGGGGAAGGGGGTGGGCGGGGGGGCGGGGGGGGGGGGGGTATTATTCATAGCTGACTGGATCGATAGAAAGAGTCATTGGCATCAGCTTCGTATTCGTTGTGGTCATCATCATCGTCGTCATCACAACCATCCTCATCATCGTATTCGTCGTCGTCGTCACCATCGTCGTCATCATCATCATCGTCGTCATCGTCATCATCATCACCACCATCATCACCATTACCACCATCATCATAGTCATCATCACCATCATCATCATAATCATCATCACCATCATCATCGTATTCGTCGTCGTCATCATCATCATCATCGACACTGTCATTGACATCGTCATCACTCTCACATCAACAGAATCAGAAAAAGCAGGGCCAGCATTCATTTAAACACTGTGTAAAACTGCAGGAGAATAATTATAAAAACTTCAAGCAGCAGCAGTGGATAACTGCGGATATCAGTTTCGCACACACACACGCACACACGCACGCACGCACGCACGCACGCACTATCCCCACCAACTCTTAAAGCAAAAACTTCCAAAAGGTTTCCAGAATGACCGAAGTAAACACAGGTCTGTCATTCAGTTATTTCAAACACGTGAAACGGATTCGTTCAAAAGCAAGCGTAGTTGCTAACTCAGGTGAAACACTTAACAGCAAAGTGAAAAAACAAAAAACAAAACAACAACAACAACAACAAAAAACAACAGCAAAAAAACAACAACACATAAATAAACAACAAAATATCTACGAGACGAGACCTTTGAGTCTTTTAAAGTAGTCGAGGAGTATTCGATTTCAGGCAAGTTAAAAGCAACACAAAAGAAATACATAAATAAACAAAGAACGCATTAACCCATGAAACAACACAGCGCCACTAGCATTTTTGTTATTTTTTTTTGGTCTGCCTGCAGTTGTACATTTTTTTTCTTATCAAAGTGGATTTTTCCTGCATAACTTTGCCGTGGACAAGCCCTATTGTTGTCCTGGGCTCTTTTACGTGCATGCTACACACGGGGCCTCGGTTTATCATCTCTCATCAGAATGATTAACTCACTCAGTACGGCCAGTCCTCTCTTCTCCTCTACACAGACCCCTCGGATGTCCAGTGGGTGTCTGAATGACCCAACCTTTAGCCTCCGTCGTCAGAATTGTGGTATTCTTTGTCAACATTCACCTCTTCAGTGTAAGAGCGTTCCTCTTGCAATATTTTGATGATGGTAACTGGGGTGAAACGCTGTTAACGTCGTCTCTTTTCGCCGTTCGTATGGAGAGAGAGTTAAACACCGAGACCACCTCTCGAGGTCTAGTGGAAGGTGGAGCAAATACTGGCGACCGGTGGGATTCGAACCAGCGCGCTCAGATTCTCTCTCGGGGGCCTCGGGGTTTATCGTACTCATCAGAATGACTAGCGTCCAGACCACCGCTCAAAGTGTAGTGATGGAAGGGAGTGGTGTGGCGGGGGTGGGGGAGGGGGGAGGATAAGTATACTGCCGAGTGTAGTGGTGATTCAGATAATCCGATTGTTTCTCGCTTCCTAGGAGGTCCTAGAAGGATGCGTTACGACTAGACCACCACACAAAACGACTGCAGAAAGAAATTGTTTTCAGTGTACACTTGTCAAGTTCCCCCCCCCCCCCCCCCCCCCCCCCCGGCCCCCTCAGCCCCTTCCCCCACCTCCCCCCTCTCCCCCAGCCACCCCTACCCCCCTCAAACCCCTCCTCCCCCCCTTCCTTTTGAAACAGTAAAGTGAAATAGCTGATGTTTTGATTCCCAGACTTGGTGGTCGGGGCTAATGTTTCCTTTCAACTTTTCTCTTAAAACCCGGAACTTTGAAGGAGACGTAGCGATTCAAGGTGTGATGGTGTTTTGTCTGTCTGTCTTTCTTTCGTTCTTTCTTTCGTTCGTTCTTTCTCTTTCAGGTGTGATATTTTCTTTCTTTTTTTATCAGGTGTGATATTTTCTTTCTTTCTTCCTTCCTTCCTTCCTTTCTTTCTTTTTTCAGGTGTGATGTTTTCTTTCTTTCTTTCTTCCTTCCTTCCTTTCTTTCTTTTTTCAGGTGTGATGTTTTCTTTCTTTCTTTCTTCCTTCCTTTCTTTCTTTCTTTCTTCTTCCTTCCTTTTTTTCAGGTGTGATATTTTCTTTCCGTCTTTCTTTTTCAGCTGTGATATTTTTTTTCTTTCTTTCTTTCTTTCTTTCTTCCTTCCTTCTATCTTTCTTTTTTTCAGGTGTGATATTTTCTTTTTTTTCCTTTTTTTCGGGTGTGATGTTTCCTTCCTTCCTTTCTTCTTTCTTTTTCAGGTATGATATTTTCTTTCTTTTTTTCAGGTGTGATATTTACTTTCTTTCTTTCTTCCTTTTTTTCAGGTGTGATATTTTCTTTCTTTCTTTCTTTTCTTTTCTTTCTTTCTTCCTTCCTTTCTATTTAAGGTGTGATGTTTCCTTTTCTTCTTTTCTTTATTTCTGTCTTCCTACCTTCCTTTCTGTTTCAGGTGTGATCTTTTCTTTCTTTTTTTTCTTTTCTTTCTTTCTTTCTATTTCAGGTGTGATGTTTTCTTTCTTTCTTTTTTTCTTTTTTTTTTTCCAGGTGTGATATTTTTCTTTCTTTCTGTCTTTCTCTCTTTCTTTCTTTCTTTCTTTGTTGCCGTCTCGCCTTCACACCTCCAGGCATCGATTTCATGTTAACGAGTGGTAGTGGAGACGTTGCTGCTTCCGTCTCGCTCTCCTCCTTTCGTGTGTCCGTGCGTCTGTGTGTCTGTGTGTCTGTGTGTGTGTGTGTCTGTGCATGCGTGCGTGCATGTGAGAGCTGGTTGGCCTTTTGAGGATCATCCCAACTAACGCCGACTGTCCTAAATCCCTACATGGCCTCGAGAGAGTGGCGACGTAACTTGGGCAAGACACTCTCTCCACTGGAATCAAATTCTCTTCCAGTTGGTCAGGGCAGCATTTGCCCGCCCCCCTCCGCCCCCCCCGCCCCCCCCCTCCCCACCCCTTCGGCTGTTCTGATGATGGTCATAGTTGGACACGACTGACTATCACTGTCATACAATTCCCCGCCGGGGAGAGCGATTTTTTCTTCTCAAGGCCTGACTAAACGCGTTGGGTTACGCTGCTGGTCAGGCATCTGCTTGGCAGATGTGGTGTAGCGTATATGGATTTGTCCGAACGCAGTGACGCCTCCTTGAGCTACTGAAACTGAAACTGTTATACAATACAATACAATATAATGCAGTACGATACAATACAATACAATATGTTCCATTCACTTGTCAAATACAAGGTAAAAAGAAATATACTGTCGATTTTTGGGTTGGGAGGAGTGGGGGGTGTGTGTGTGTGTGTGTGTGGGGGGGGGGGGGGGGGTGAAAGGAGGAGGTTGAAGGGGGTATCGGTGTGT
>NC_134884.1:6023377-6025877 GCF_041734735.1 Babylonia areolata
CCCAGCAACTTCTGACTGACTGGGCAAGGCACAGAGAGAGAGAGAGAAACAGAGAGAGACAGAGAGAGACAGAGAGAGAGAGAGAGAACACTGAACACTGAACACAGAAATGATTAATGTCATTAGCTGAAAAGTTCTGGTGACATAGGTCAATCAGATCAAAATGGTGCAAAATAGATAAATATGGAATAGAAAACAACAACAACAAACAAACAAACAAAAAACAACAACAAAAAACAAACAACAAAAAACAAGCAAAAAAACCCAACAACAACAACAAAAAAAACCCAACCCCCCAAAAAAAAACCCCAACAACAACAACAAAAAACAGAGAGAGAGACAGACAGACAGACGGCAATGCAGATTTGAGCAAAAGGACACCCAACATCCGGGTAAACCTTATGTGTGTGGAGGGAAGTTGGGGGGGGGGGGGGGGGGGGCAGGTGGAGCAGGGTGGGGGAAGAAGGTGGGGGAATGGGGGTGAGGGGGGGGGGGAGTGTTAGAGGGAAGAACTGAACTGCACCTTCTTCTTGTGTGTGTGTGTGTGTGTGTGTGTGTGTGTGTGTGCGTTTTCTTCAGTTTAACGTCTATTCACTATAATTTTTTTTAGTAGGTGTGCGCGCGCGCGCGCGTGTGTGTGTGTGTGTGTGTGTGTGTGTGCGTGCGTATGTGTGTGTGTGTGTGTGTGTGTGTGTGCGTACGTACGTACGTACGTACGTGATAATGTACCAATTGATCTTTTCATCGCTTTGGTTACTGTTAACAGACTGTTCCAGTTACTATTCTTATTCGTCGTTCTTATTATTTTATTTTATTTCTTTTTTATTTCTTTATTTTCTATGTTTTGTGCCGTTCTTTGTTTTTTATGTTTTGTGTCGTTAAATGGGCAGAATTGTAAAAAAAAAGGCCTTTACTGCGCTTAATTCTTTACCCGTTAACGATTCAATCAATCAGTCTGTCTTCTTCTTCTTCTTTAAAAAAAAAAAATCATTTTATTAGTATTACTATTATTATTACTACTACCTTTTTCTATATTATAATTATTATTCATTTATTTATTTATTTATGTAAGCTTATCTATTATTTATTCCCCCGTTTTTTTTTGTTTGTTTGTTTGTTTGTTTGTTTGGGTTTTTTTGTTTGTTTGTTTGGGGTTTTTTGTTGTTTTTTTGTTTGTTTGGTTTTTTTGGGTTTTTTGTTTGTTTGTTTGTTGTTGTTTTTTTCTCAAGGCCTGACTAAGCGCGTTGGGTTACGCTGCTGGTCAGGCATCTGCTTGGCAGATGTGGTGTAGCGTATATGGTTTGTCCGAACGCAGTGACGCCTCCTTGAGCAACTGAAACTGAAACTGAAACTTCTTGCTTATTCAATTGACCATCATGATATGAAATCTTGACTTGACTTCTTCCTCCATTTTAGTTGTTTTGCTCCATTTTGTTCGGATTAGTACATACTATGTTAGCAGAGCTTTTCAGCAAATGAAATTCAACATTTCAGTGTTCAGTGTTCTCTCTCTCTCTCTCTCTCTCCCTCTCTCTGTCTATATTTTTTTCTTTCTCTCTCTCCCTCCCCCTCTCTTTCCTACTCTCTCTTTCTCTCTCACATCCGTCCTCTCTCCATCTCTCTTTCTCTCTCTCACTGTCCCTCTCTCTCTCTCTTTCTTTCACCCTCTCTCTCTCCGTCCTTACCTCTCTCGACCCCTCTCTCTCTCTCTGTCTCTCTCTGTGTCTGTCTCTCTCACTATCTCTCTCTATCTCTCTCTGTCTCTCTGTCTGTCTCTCTCACTATCTATCTCTTTCTCTGTCTCTCTCCGTCTGTCTGTCTGTCTCTCTCTCACTATCTATCTCTTGCTCTCTCTCTCTCTCTCTCTCTCTCTGTGTCTGTCTCACTATCTATCTATCTCTTTCTCTCTCTGTGTCTCTCTCTGTGTCTGTCTCTCTGTCTGTCTGTCTGTCTCTCTCATTATCTATCAATCTATCTCTTTCTCTGTCTCTCTTTGGTCTCTTCCTATCTCTCTTGCTTTGATGAAGTCATTTTCGTTTGCTTCTTGCACCAAAGATCCCTCACACACACACACACACACACACACACACACACACACACACACACACACACACACACACACACACACACACACACACACACACACACACTACACCTTCCAATCCCCACCCCTCCCACCCCCCCTCCACACACACACACCCCTCCCCTCCGTCCCCACCCACCCCACCCACCCACACACCCCACTTACATGTTTCAAACCGCCTTCAATTAGACGGAAGCGCGTTGGAGCCAGAAGGAGAAGAAGAAGAAGAAGGAGGATGAGGAGGAGGATGTAGAACGCCATCAGATCCTGAAGCAATTAAAAGGCAATCAGCACCAGAGGAGAGACAGAAACAGAAGCTTTCGCCACGTCTGGCGGCAACATCAGAAGGAACCCTTTGGTGATGCCTTCACACCTGTATGGACCCGTTGCACCTCCCCAACTCTCACCTTTGAGGTA
>NC_134884.1:6033377-6040877 GCF_041734735.1 Babylonia areolata
CAGAACACCTGCTGCATTCATTCCTACCCCTCTTCCATCAATAGCCGAGTGGTTAAAGCGTTGGATTTTCAATCTGAGGGTTCCGGGTTCGAATCTCGGTGGCGCCTGGTGGGTAAAAGGTGGAGATTTTTTTTCCCCAATCTCCCAGGTCAGACCTGCCAGGGCCTGAACCCCCTTCGTGTGTATACGCACGCAGAAGATCAAATACGCACGTTAAAGATCCTGTAATCCATGTCAGCGTTCGGTGGGTTATGGAAACAAGAACATACCCAGCATGCACACCCCCGAAAACAGAGTATGGCTGCCTACATGGCGGGGTAAATAAACAAAACAGTCGTACACGCAACATGTTAAATGTTACGTGTCTGTCTGAGTGTGTAGGTGTGCGTGCCTGAAACCTGATTGAATGACACAGGAGACAAATGATGAGCGCCCAATGGCAGCCGTCAGTCGGCTCTACCCAGGTAGGCAGCCTGTTGTGTAAAGGACTCCGTGTTTATAAAGCGCTTAGAGCTTGGTCTCCGACCGAGGATAGGTGCTATAATTATTATAAGTATCCATATCAATCAATCAAAAGAGGTATAAGCCCCACCCAGCTCCAGTGACACGGAAATTCTACGTCAGTGTTGAAGACCTTTTTCGTATAATTATACATATGATAGTCAGTCGTGTCCGACTATGACCATCAGAACAGCAGAGGAGGTAACTGCTGTCCCAACCATCTGGGCTGGAATTTGATAATAGTGGAGAGTGTCTTGCCCTAAGTTACATCCCCACTCTCTCGGGCCAAGAGGGTGTTAGGACAGGCGGCGTTGGGGTGGTTCCCAAAGACTAACAAGCCCCACAAGGCTGCAGCACTAAAGAGCCAGTGCAATTTTGCCTTCACGTTCACAAAAGACTAAGCTGTAAAATAATGATTTCCCATTGCAATGGAGAAACCATTGATAATACAGCTCTCACTTTGCTGTTGGCCCAGCTGTAAACTGTGGCCGAGAGAGTGGGGGTGTAACTTGGACAAGACACTCTCCACTTTTATGAAATTCTCGCCCAGAGAGTTAGGACAGCAGTTGCCTCCTCTGCTGTTCTGATGGTCATAGTCGGATACGACCATCACACAAGTCACTGTAATGTAATGATTATAGTCTGAGGACCGATTTGAACTAAGATAAAAGGGTTCAAATGCCTGCAACAACAGCAAAACAAACAAACAAACAAAAAATCCGGTTCTTTTCTTCTTTTTTCTCTGCAATAATTACGACCATAGAAAACTCAGACATCATACCGACAATAACCATAATTCTTCTTTTAACAGTACCTAAGTGGAAGGACAGAAAGACCAATGACTTTGTCAAGAGCCAAATAACCATGCTAGCGGGTCCACTGGAACCACTCTTAGCAGTGGTCAAAAGGAGGAAGCTGTCATGGTTCGGGCATGTGACACGCCACAATTCACTGCAAAAGACAGTTCTACAGGGAACGCTAGAGGGTGGTAGGCGAAGAGGGAGGCAAGCCAAATGCTGGATGGACAACATCAAGGAATGGACCAATATGGATAGCGCTACGCTGATACGACAGGCAGAAGATAGAACCGGATGGCGTCCCTCATGTCTCCTCTACGCCCATCCCGGGCAGGAGAATGAATGAATGAAAATGAATGAAATGAAGTGGGGGTCGGGTGCATAATTCTATTTCCTTATGCATGATTGTCAGTCGTGTCCCAGACTCTGACCACCCATCAGAACACAGCAGAGGATGCGGCTGCTGTTACGACGACCAGACTTGGATTGTGTTGCCCCGCCATAGCCGAGTGGTTAAAGCGTTGGACTTTCGATCTGAGGGTCCCGGGTTCGAATCATCACGGTGACGGCGCCTGGTGGGTGAAGGGTGGAGATTTTTACGATCTCCCAGGTCAACATATGTGCAGACCTGCTTAGTGCCTGAACCCCCTTCGTGTGTATACGCAAGCAGAAGATCAAATACGCACGTTAAAGATCCTGTAATCCATGTCAGCGTTCGGTGGGGTGATGGAAACAAGAACATACCCAGCATGCACACCCCCGAAAGCGGAGTATGGCTGCCTGTATGGTGGGGGTAAAAACGGTCATACACGTAAAAAGCCACCTCGCGTAGAAACGAGTGAACGTGGGAGTTGAAGCCCACGAACGCAGAAGAAGAAGAAGATTGTGTTGCCCACGTAACGTCTCCGCCCCTCCCCCCCACACCCCTCCACCCCCAACCTCCCCACTCTCACGACTATGAGGGCCTCATCGGGACAGTCGGTGTTGTTGGGGGGGGGGGGGGGGGGGGGGGGGTCGGGGGGAGGTGGGGGGGGGGGGGGGGGGTTGGGGGGGTAATAATTACCACCCGCACTACTTGTGGTCGAGTGCACGCACTGTTACCGCGGAACATTCCCAGCCGAACACGTACATATGTCCCTCGTTGTCAGCAAAACAATGAGGTCGCGTAACTTCGGCCCATGCTCAATCTTGTGTGTGTGCGTGTGCGTGCGTGTGCGTGTGTGTGTGTGTGTGTGTGTGTGTGTGTGTGCGTGCGTGTGTGTGTGTGTGTGTGTGTGGGTGTGGGTGTGTGTGCGTGTCTGGGCGTGCGTGCGTGTGTGTGTGTGTGTGTGTGTGTGTGTGTGTGTGTGTGTGTGTGTGTGTGTGTGTGTGTGTGTGTGTAGTTCGTCCGCTCACTCTCCGTCTAGTGCCGCGTGCGCGCAACAAGGATACATAGGTCAGTGGGTTCAACAGTTGTAGGTAGATCGACCGAACCCCCCCCCCCCCCCCCCCCCCCCCCCCCTTCCCCGCCTCTTTTTTTTTCTTTTGTGGCAATGCAACTGCATGAGAGAAGATGTTCTGGTTGTAGTGGAGGGCGAGAGGAGAGAACGGGTGTGTGTCTGTGTGTGTGTGTGGGGGGGGGGGCGGATTAGGGGGGGGATGGGGAGGAGGAGGGGGGGGGCCGAAGGGGAGGGGAGGTTTGTTTTGTGACGGACTGTTTTTATTGTTTGTATGGTCTGTGTGTGTGTGTGTGTGTGTGTGTGTGTGTGTGTGTGTGTGTGTGTTTTGTCAGTGTGCTATGTACACATTGGATTGTATTGCATTGCATTGCATGGTATTGTATTACACTGTGTTGTATTGTGCTGTATTGCACTGTGTTTTATTGTATTGCACTGTGTTGTATTGTATTGCACTGTGTTGTATTGTATTGCACTGTGTTGTGCTGTATTGCACTGTGTTGTGCTGTATTGCACTGTGTTGTATTGTATTGCACTGTGTTGTGCTGTATTGCACTGTGTTGTATTGTATTGCACTGTGTTGTATTGTATTGCACTGTGTTGTATTGTATTGCACTGTGTTGTATTGTATTGCACTGTGTTGTGCTGTATTGCACTGTGTTGTGCTGTATTGCACTGTGTTGTATTGTATTGCACTGTTTTGTATTGTATTGCACTGTGTTGTGCTGTATTGCACTGTGTTGTGCTGTATTGCACTGTGTTTTATTGTATTGCACTGTGTTTTATTGTATTGCACTGTGTTTTATTGTATTGCACTGTGTTGCGCTGTATTGCACTGTGTTGTATCGTATTGCACTGTGTTGTATTGTATTGCACTGTGTTGTGCTGTATTGCACTGTGTTGTATTGTATTGCACTGTGTTGTGTTGTATTGCACTGTGTTGTATTGTATTGCACTGTGTTGTGCTGTATTGCACTGTGTTGTATTGTATTGCACTGTGTTGTATTGTATTGCACTGTGTTGTATTGTATTGCACTGTGTTGTATTGCACTGTGTCGTGCTGTATTGCACTGTGTTGTGCTGTATTGCACTGTGTTTTATTGTATTGCACTGTGTTTTATTGTATTGCACTGTGTTTTATTGTATTGCACTGTGTTGCGCTGTATTGCACTGTGTTGTATCGTATTGCACTGTGTTGTATTGTATTGCACTGTGTTGTGCTGTATTGCACTGTGTTGTATTGTATTGCACTGTGTTTTATTGTATTGCACTGTGTTGTGCTGTATTGCACTGTGTTTTATTGTATTGCACTGTGTTTTATTGTATTGCACTGTGTTGCGCTGTATTGCACTGTGTTGTATCGTATTGCACTGTGTTGTATTGTATTGCACTGTGTTGTGCTGTATTGCACTGTGTTGTATTGTATTGCACTGTGTTTTATTGTATTGCACTGTGTTGTGCTGTATTGCACTGTGTTGTATTGTATTGCACTGTGTCGTGCTGTATTGCACTGTGTTGTATCGTATTGCACTGTGTTGTGCTGTATTGCACTGTGTTGTATTGTATTGCACTGTGTTGTATTGTACTGTATTGCACTGTGTTGTATTGTATTGCACTGTGTTGTATTGTATTGCACTGTGTTGTGCTGTATTGCACTGTGTTGTATTGTATTGCACTGTGTTGTATTGTATTGCACTGTGTTGTGCTGTATTGCACTGTGTTGTATTGTATTGCACTGTGTTGTGCTGTATTGCACAGTATTGTATTGTATTGCACTGTGTTGTATTGTATTGCACTGTGTTGTATTGTATTGTACTGTATTGTATTGTACTGTATTGTATTGTATTGTACTGTATTGTATTGTATTGTACTGTATTGTATTGTATTGCACAGTATTGTATTGCACTGTATTGTATTGTATTGTATTGCACAGTATTGTATTGCCCTGTGTTGTATTGTATTGCACTGTGTTGTATTGCACTGTGTTGTATTGTATTGTACTGTATTGTATTGTATTGTACTGTATTGTATTGTATTGTACTGTATTGTATTGTATTGTACTGTATTGTATTGTATTGTATTGTACTGTATTGTATTGTATTGTACTGTATTGTATTGTATTGTACTGTATTGTATTGTATTGTATTGTACTGTATTGTATTGTATTGTACTGTATTGTATTGCACAGTATTGTATTGCACTGTATTGTATTGTATTGTATTGCACAGTATTGTATTGCCCTGTATTGTATTGTATTGCACTGTGTTGTATTGCACTGTGTTGTACTGTATTGTATTGCACAGTATTGTATTGCACTGTATTGTATTGTATTGTATTGCACAGTATTGTATTGCCCTGTATTGTATTGTATTGTACTGTATTGTATTGTATTGTACTGTATTGTATTGTATTGCACAGTATTGTATTGCACTGTATTGTATTGTATTGTATTGCACAGTATTGTATTGCCCTGTATTGTATTGTATTGCACAGTATTGTATTGCACTGTGTCGTGCTGTATTGCACAGTATTGTATTGTATTGCACAGTATTGTATTGTATTGCACTGTATTGTATTGCACTGTGTCGTGCTGTATTGCACAGTATTGTATTGTATTGCCCTGTATTGTATTGCACTGTGTTGTATTGTATTGCACTGTGTTGTATTGTATTGCACTGTATTGTATTGCACAGTATTGTATTGTATTGCACAGTATTGTATTGTATTGCACTGTATTGTATTGCACTGTGTCGTGCTGTATTGCACAGTATTGTATTGTATTGCACTGTGTTGTATTGTATTGCACTGTGTTGTATTGTATTGCACAGTATTGCATTGTATTGCACTGTATTGTATTGTATTGCACTGTATTGTATTGTATTGCACTGTGTTATTGTATTGCACTGTGTTGTATTGCACTGTGTTATTGTATTGCACTGTGTTATTGTATTGCACTGTGTTATTGTATTGTACTGTGTTATTGTATTGCACTGTGTTGTATTGCACTGTGTTATTGTATTGTACTGTGTTATTGTATTGCACTGTGTTGTATTGCACTGTGTTGTATTGCACTGTGTTGTATTGCACTGTATCGTATTGTATTGCAGAGTATTGTATTGTATTGCACTGTATCGTATTGTATTGCAGAGTATTGTATTGTATTGCACTGTATCGTATTGTATTGCACAGTATCGTATTGTATTGCACTGTATCGTATTGTATTGCACTGTATTGTATTGTATTGCACTGTATCGTATTGTATTGCACTGTATCGTATTGTATTGCACTGTATTGTACTGTGTTGTATTGCACTGTATTGTACTGTATTGTATTGTATCGTATTGTATTGCACTGTATTGTATTGTATTGCACTGTTTTGTACTGTATTGTATTGTATCGTATCTTTTTGTTTTGTATTACGCTTTAGTCACAATATATTTCTCTGTGCGAAATTTGGTCTGCTTTCCCCCTTCCATTTTTTTTTTTTTTAAAGTTTCTGTTTGCAAGTGTATTGGGTTTCTATCAAAGTGGATTTATCCAACATGATTTTTGCCAGGGACAAAATTAAACTTGGCACTTTGATCTGATATTCTGACCCAACAACAAGAGCAGTCATTATTATCATTTTTTTTGTTCAAACAGGAACTTCTTTTGCTAAGCATGGAATTTTTTTATTTTATTTTGCAAACGTTTTGGTGCAGATAGTAAAAAAAGGGAAATTACTCTGTAATTAATGCTAGGGGACTTAATTTGCTTTAAACTGATCTTTCTCATCTTAAAAATTACATTTTGAAATTATACTCAATACATAAAAAGCTTGGATTTAAAAAAATTTTTTTTAAAGTGTATCACAAGTGAGTCTTGAAGGCCTTGCCTCTCTTGTTTTTGTTTTGTTTCCGCGGGGGTTCTTTCTAAGTGTGCTGAATGTATGCTGCACACGGGGCGTCTGTTCATCGTCTTTTTCCGGAGAGCTAGCACCTAGACCACCACTCGCGGGGGGCGGGGGGTGTGTGGGGGGTAAAAATTCTGGTCTATGTGGGGATTCGAACCCCTGGTCACTGGGTTCCAAGCGGAGAGCATTACCAACAAGGGTCACCGCTCTACACTGCACTGCACTGCACTCTGGGCCCCCTTTGGTTATCGTGTTTTATCTGGAGGACCCATAGATCCAGCCCATAGGTTCTCAAGTGGAAGTTTAGAGAAGGAAGAGAGAGGGTGCACAGAGGGAGGGAGGGAGGGAGGGAGAGAGAGAGAGAGAGAGAGAGAGAGAGGTGGAGGAGGGATGGAGAGACAGAGAGAAAGAGAGAGATAGAGAGAGAGAGAGAGACAGACGGACAGACAGAGAGGGGGTGGGGGGAGAGATAGGGAGTGAGACAGAGAATGAGAGTGAGAGAGAGAGAGAGAGAGACGTGGAGGATGGATGGAGAGACAGAGACAGAGAGAGAGAGAGAGACGGACAGGGAAAGATAGATAGAGAGAGAGAGAGAGACGAGAGGAGGGAGAGGGAAAGAGAGAGAGAGAGAGACGAGGAGAGGGAAAGAGAGAGAGAGAGAGAGAGAGAGAGAGAGAGAGAGAGAGGCACACACACACACACACACACACACACACACACACACACACACACACACACACACACACACACACACACACAGAGAAAAATCCAACCTGCCCAGAGGTCCAAGCGGAGACGTCTTAAGTGTCTCGGGTCAGCCGGTGCTGTGTTTCAAGGCCAGCTCAGAAGCTACAGGGGGATTAAGATACCTCGC
>NC_134884.1:6060877-6091826 GCF_041734735.1 Babylonia areolata
TTGTTGGGATTATGCTGGTTGACTAGTTAGTTTATTTTATTTCGCTTATCTTCTTCTTCTTCTTCTTCTTCTTCTCTTTCTTCTTCTTCTTCTTCTTCTTTTTTTTTTTTTTTAAATGTTAAATTGAGGAGAGGAACAGGGACAGTAGTGATGATTTAAGGCATGGGTGGGGTGGGGGAGAAAATGGATTTTCGTCTAAAATCACAAAACTTTTTAATGTGGATGGACGTTAAAGCAAAAGAACGAACGAACAGACACACACACGGATTGCGTGTACAGAATATTATTGCCTTAACTCTCTCCATACGAACGGCGAAAGAGACGACGTTAACAGCGTTTCACCCCAATTACCACCATCAAAATATTGCAAGCGGAAGGCTCTCATACTGAAGAGTTGAATGTTGACAAAGAATACCACAATTCTGACGACGGAAGTTCAAGGTTGGGTCATTGAGACACCCACTGGACATCCGAGGGGTCTGTGTAGATGTCACGCTCTATAAGAGAGCGGACTAGAAACCCCCACCCAGCCCAGCACTAACACCCAGACAACACAAACAGACTACAACAATCCGGGGTTCACATACATTTGTTTAATCACACACCTAGCTTGCCCACAAACAATAACCACAACCCCAGCTGCAACAACACTTAAATAACAATGTATAAATATAACACACACACACACACACACAAAAAAAACAGAGCTTTAAGATAAGGAAACAAGCACAACGTTAATGCTGTCGTGACGACGACGACGAACAGCAAGTGACGACGACGAAGAACAGCGACGACGAACACGAAGAACGGCGACGACGAACACGAAGAACGGCGACGACGAACACGAAGAACAGTGACGACAAAGACGAACAGTAAGTTACGACGACGTAGAACAGTGACGACAGACGCGAAGAACAGCGACGACGAACACGAACAGTGACGCCGAAGACGAAGAGCAGTGACGACGAAGACGAAGAGCAGAACACCCAGACAGCTGAGCGCCAGGCCAGAGAACGCTGGCGACGGAAGCCAGCGGCAGGCGGCAGCAGCCAACGGAGGCCTGGACCAAGGAAGTCAAAGGCAGGCAGAGGGGTTCCCGGGGAGACAGTGGAGGGTCAGTGGAAGAGTAGGGAAGTCCGTGGATAAACACGAAAGTGGGAACACTGAAACCACTTCCAGAAGAGGTACCACTACCCCAAAGCTGGGAGTTCACACAGAGCACACAGAGACCACGACCACTCGGAGGAAACTGATCCCCACCACAAGCGTCGAAATGGGCAAACAGCCCTGAAGAGAGCCAAAGACTGGCACGGCTGCCTCTTACGACAGTCGCGGGCGAAAAGCCCAGAATCTTGTCATTTGTTGACAAGGAAGAGGCTGATCTCAGTTCAGTGACAGCCTGAACTGAGACTGAGACAGACTGAAAATCTCGTGCAATAAGCACAACCCACACTGCTCTCTAGCTAGATGGGGTGGGTGAACGAGGGGGTTGAGCACTTACTTGTCATGAGATGTGACAACAGCCCCCCTCACAAGTTCAAACGAAGATTGAAACTTAATTATAACCATGTCACACAGAATGACAAACACAATAACACACATTCCCACTGCCGTATCATCCACAATGTCTTCTCAAACAGAGACATATGCCAAGGCACTGCCCTCCTGAAACTAAATGTAAGGAAAAGGCAAAAACAACAACAACAACAACATCAAAACTATGAAGTCTGGAATAACAGGATGAATTGCAAATTATAGAATTGCCAACCTTACCAACTAATAAGTAGTATTAAAAGATACACATGGCCAGTATACAGCTGCCTCATTCAGGTGTTAACACTCAAACTGGGCCGTGTTCAGATCATATTTCATCCAACTCTGGCAGACGACTGAGGAAGTCAGCACCAACGTTTTCTTTGCCAGGAATGGCTTGCACCCTGAACGAGAAAGGCTGCAACTGTAGAGCCCAGCGCGTCAGTCTGCCGCTGACCGTTTTGGCCCTGTCTAGATATTGCAGCGGTGCATGGTCCACCTGGACGACAAACTCCTTCCCGTAGAGGTAGGGTTCAAACCTCTGAATACCCCACACAAGAGCCAGGCATTCCTTTTCAATTGTGGGGTAATTGCGTTCGGCTGGGCTCAATTTCTTACTGGCACACGCCACTGGTTGAGCACCCATACCTTGATCTTGGAGCAGAAGAGCTCCCAACCCCACGTTCGAAGCGTCAGTCCGCAGTATGAAAGGCTTTGACAGATCGGGGAGACAGCAAACTGGCCTACTGCAGAGGATTTGTTTGAGCTGCAGAAAAGCTCTCTCGCAGTACTCATCCCAGATAACTTTGTTTGGCTCCTTGCTCTTGGTTTTCTCAGTCAAGGGAAGAGCGATTTCCGCAAACTGAGGAACGAACCTCCTGTAGAACCCCACGAGGCCCAGAAACCCTCGGAGCTGTCGTTTCGTACAGGGACGAGGTGATTCTCGGATCTTCTCCATTTTTTCTGCATCCGGCCAAATTTTCCCAGCACCCACATGGTGACCCAGATAGTCTAACTCCCTGTGGCCGAGAAAACATTTGGAGGGCCGTGCTGTCAGTTTGCAATCACGCAACCGGGAAAACACGCTGCGTAAGAGCCTTAGATGCCGTGTTTCATCAGCGGAGGAGATGAGAACATCGTCCATGAAGTTGTCCACGTCCGGGCTGTTGAGAGGCAGTACTAACTTCCGCATCATGCGGGAAAATACTGCGCCAGCAGTTTTGAGGCCAAACGGCATTACACACCACTGGAAGTGTCCCTGAGGAGTAGTGAAAGCTGTTTTAGGGCGATCAGCTTCCGCCATGGGGATCTGCCAGTACCCCTTTGAAAGGTCTAGCTTCGAGAACACCTTTTTCCCTGATAACCGGGAAAACAGTGCCTCTACATCTGGCATTGGTTCAGCATCAAACACGGTTATCTTATTGATGCGACGGAAATCGACGCAAAACCGTACCTTCCCATCTTTCTTCTTTACGAGGACGATAGGAGAGGAGTATGGGGACGAGGATGGCTCTATCACGCCCATCTTCAACATTTGTTGGACCTCCTCTTGAATCGTCTCACGTTGGGAGTAGGGCAGTGGATACTGCTTAGCCCTAATAGGGGTGTCGGAGGTGAGACTGAGCGTGCATGTCTCGAGGTTCGTACAGGCAGGCAAGTCAGTGAGGACGTCCCTAAACCCTCGAGTCATTTCACGAATGGCCTCTTTCAGTGAGGAGTTATCAGCGGCCAGCACAACATCCTCCGGACCTTCAGTTGCCTCCAGGGGCATGAGTGGAATGTCGCGTTCCACTGTCCTCGTTCCTTCCCAGACCTCTGGGTCTACAATCACAGCCAGAGCCACAGTCCCTCGAGGAGTGCGCTCAATGTATTCTTTCAGCAGATTGGCGTGGTACAGCTTTTCTTTCTCGCCAATCCGAACGCAATAATCTGCGATGCCCACACGACGCAGAACAGTGTATGGACCCTGCCATTCAAGTTCCAGTTTGTTCTGTTTGGTGGGGCGAAGGAGAAGTACTTTGCTCCCCTCAGCGAACTGTCTTTGCTTTGCTTTGGCATCAAAATAACCCTTGTACCGCCTTGATGCCCTTTCGAGGTTTTGCTGAGCAATGGTACAGGACTCTGCGATTCTGTTTCGCAGTTCTACCACGTATTCAGCAGCAGTCTGAATTTCTGGCCTCTCAGGGTGAAGCCAGTGTTCTCTGAGGATCTGCATGGGACCCCGTACTGTTCTCCCATAGAGCAGCTCGAAAGGCGAGTAGCCAGTGCTCTCCTGGGGAACTTCTCTGTAGGCAAATAACAGAGCGGGAATCCAGCGGTCCCAGGCTCGAGGTTTCTCGTGCGATAGTCTCCGCAGCATTGCCTTCAAAGTAGCGTTAAAACGCTCCACCAACCCGTTGCACTGAGCGTGGTAGGGGGTTGTGGTCAAGCCCCGCACAGACAGGAGGCGATAGACTTCCTGCATGACACTGCCTGTGAACTGAGAACCACGATCAGTCAAAACCTCAGCAGGAACACCTGTACGTGTCCACATGGTGAACAACGCCTCAGCCACAGTTTCAGCCGAAACGTGTTTGAGAGCGACAGCTTCTGGGTACCTGGTCGCATAGTCGACCATTGTTAAAATGTACCTGTTGCCAGACTCAGATGAAGGGGATATAGGTCCTACAATGTCGACAGCTACTCGACTGAAGGGCTCTGAAATGAGGGGCATCTTGACGAGTGGCACTTTCGGGACTCGACCCTTAGCTACCGTCTTCTGGCATCTGTCACAAGAACGGACGAAACGCCGAATGTCAGCACACATGCCAGGCCAGTAGAAATGTGGGAAAACTCTTCCCTGTGTGCGCTTAACCCCAAGATGACCAGACATGGGGGCTTCATGGGCAAGAAGCAACACTGTGGAACGCAGTTCCTTAGGAACACAGATTTGGGTTGCTTCCCCCCGATGGTCCTTGAAACGCCGCATCAGTATTCCCTGCTTCCTGAAGTACATGACCTCTCCAGATCGTGTCTTTTTGACGGCTTTAGACACAGCCAGCTCCCGAGCTTGACACAGGTCAGGATCGCTATCCTGCTGATGCTCTAGGTCCTGTCTAGACACATGGATCTGGATGTCCTTGACAGGCAAGGGAGGTAACTCTTTAGCCCTGGCAGCTGCTTGGGCCCGCGTCTCAACAGCACCCACAAGACTGGCGTCCGAGTAAACGGGCACGAGTACTGAAGTGCCATTCTCGCGCCAGGCAGTATTGCCAATAAGGACCTCTTCCACAGGAGCCTCCATTACAGCCACGTCTAGCCTGCCTTCCACGAAAGGAGACTGGAAATCTACTCTGGCGATGGGTAGGACAGAGGTGCATCTTGATTCGGCCAGCACCACACGGACTGTCGCTCCAGTGAAAGAATCTGGACTGACCAGATGGCGTGCAACGACAACCATGTGAGCTCCGGTGTCTCGCAAAGCCGGGACTGAAACCCCATTGACGAAAGCCTCACATCGTGGCGAGTACTGCTTTGCAGCACAGTTAACGCAAAGAGATGGAGGTGGGGAATGGGAACCTTGCTGCAGAAAGCTCGGCTGTGCAATAAGAGAAACCCTCTTCCGCTGGCGGCACTCTTTGGCCACATGTCCAAGTTTCCCGCAGAGGAAACAGGTAACTCCTCTGGTTCTCTCGACACCCCTTGAGCTGTCGCTAAGAGCGGAACTACTTTGTCCAAGAGATGCGGCCTTTTGCTCCGCATGAGGTTTGGCACCAAGACCATGATCTCTGGATTTCCTGGAGGCTCGTGCCTCACTCTCAGCCATCCGTCCCGCTCTCCTGGCACCGACAACCTTCGAGGTAATGCGTGCTACCTCCTCCACCCTATCTGGTTCCTCACGCTTAACCTCACTGACGAGGTCAGGGTTAAGGGTAGCTAGGAACTGTTCCTGAAGGAACAAGTCCCTTAAGTCCTCAGCACTGTCGTAATCGCGACCAGCAGCTGTGCACCAGCGAGACAGACAGACCTTAAGCCTTTCCAGAAATTGGATAAAGGTCTCTTCTGCAGCTTCCGCATCGTTCGGAAACGCTTACAATACGCATGGGCATCTAGCCGAAACTCGCGGAGTAAAGCAGCTTTCAATGACTCGTAGTCATGAAGTCTCTCCGGAGGCACTCGCAGACAAGCGTCCCTAGCTCGACCTTGTAACAAGGTTACTAAGCGAGCTGCCCATGAACTTGGCTTCCACTTATTGAGAAGCGCTACCCTCTCAAAATGGGTCAGGAAGTCGTCGAAGTCACCCTTCCCATCGTAAGGAGCAAGGGAAAACGGTTGGCTTATTTGAGCCTCGACCTCTTCTTGCTTTAATTCCATCTTCCTTTCAAACCGCTGCCTATCCTCCTCATCCCTCTTCTCCCTATACCGTCTTTCCTCTTCCCTATATTCATCCTCCCTGTGATCCCTCCAGCGCCTGTAACGGCGCTCTTCCTCCCTATTTGCGCGCTCTTCCTCCTTAGCAGCAGCATCAACCACAAACCGTGCAAGGGCCTCACCAGTCAAACCCATGTCAGCAAAATGGCTTTGAATTTTGTGTAAGGATCCTGGTGAGATAGAGGAACAGTGTCCCCTTTCCTTCCATCATCAGACAGACTACCTGGGTCATCCTCTTTCAGTTGACCCCGTATCCATCCAGACAAACCTGACTTATCTATCTGAGAAGGAGTAGAGGTACTCGACTTATCCATCTGGGACTTTGACCCGGGAGTGACGGCCGCAGCCGTTTGTCGCCGAGTGGGCATTTCTTTCCCCTTTTTCTCTTTTTTTTTTCCCTCGCAGAATGCGAGAAAGGCAAACCAAACTCGGCCAAAATCAACAGCCAAAATCAAGTGCCTGAACAACAGCTAACTTTTTGAACAGGTAAGGTGTCTATCTTAACCTCACCCAAACATTCTTCCAGTGACACAGCATAATTTTAATCAGATATCATATGTACACAGGTAACAGACAAAACGATTACACCCAACCCTCTCCCACTCTAACCTAACGTACCCCGCATCTCCACCAAATTGTCACGCTCTATAAGAGAGCGGACTAGAAACCCCCACCCAGCCCAGCACTAACACCCAGACAACACAAACAGACTACAACAATCCGGGGTTCACATACATTTGTTTAATCACACACCTAGCTTGCCCACAAACAATAACCACAACCCCAGCTGCAACAACACTTAAATAACAATGGATAAATATAACACACACACACACACACACACACAAAAAACAGAGCTTTAAGATAAGGAAACAAGCACAACGTTAATGCTGTCGTGACGACGACGACGAACAGCAAGTGACGACGACGAAGAACAGCGACGACGAACACGAAGAACGGCGACGACGAACACGAAGAACGGCGACGACGAACACGAAGAACAGTGACGACAAAGACGAACAGTAAGTTACGACGACGTAGAACAGTGACGACAGACGCGAAGAACAGCGACGACGAACACGAACAGTGACGCCGAAGACGAAGAGCAGTGACGACGAAGACGAAGAGCAGAACACCCAGACAGCTGAGCGCCAGGCCAGAGAACGCTGGCGACGGAAGCCAGCGGCAGGCGGCAGCAGCCAACGGAGGCCTGGACCAAGGAAGTCAAAGGCAGGCAGAGGGGTTCCCGGGGAGACAGTGGAGGGTCAGTGGAAGAGTAGGGAAGTCCGTGGATAAACACGAAAGTGGGAACACTGAAACCACTTCCAGAAGAGGTACCACTACCCCAAAGCTGGGAGTTCACACAGAGCACACAGAGACCACGACCACTCGGAGGAAACTGATCCCCACCACAAGCGTCGAAATGGGCAAACAGCCCTGAAGAGAGCCAAAGACTGGCACGGCTGCCTCTTACGACAGTCGCGGGCGAAAAGCCCAGAATCTTGTCATTTGTTGACAAGGAAGAGGCTGATCTCAGTTCAGTGACAGCCTGAACTGAGACTGAGACAGACTGAAAATCTCGTGCAATAAGCACAACCCACACTGCTCTCTAGCTAGATGGGGTGGGTGAACGAGGGGGTTGAGCACTTACTTGTCATGAGATGTGACAGTAGAGGAGAAGAGAGGACAGGGCGTACTGAGTGAGTTAAAACCTCTGTTGCCGCTTTGCACAGCTCCAGAAGCTGTTATAGGTCATCATTGTTTTTTTTTTTATGTGTGTGGAGGAGGGGGGTAGAGGAGGTGCAAGGTAATGTGTGTGTGTGTGTGTGTGTGTGTGTGTGTGTTGGAGCTCATGTACGTTTATATGTATTTGGCTGTGCTTTCATATCTGTGAAACTGCATGTTTGGTGCATTTCTGTTACGCATGTGTGGGTGTATGTGTGAATGTGTGTCTTCATGTTTTACATTTATTCGCTTATTTATCACCATTGTTGTCTTATTTATTTTTTTATAATTATTATCATTTTTATTATTATTATTATTACTACTACTACCTTTTTCTATATTATAATTAATATTTATTTATTTATTTATGTCAGCTTATCTATTATTTATTCCCCCGGTTTTTTGGTTGTTTTTTTTTCTCAAGGCCTGACTAAGCGCGTTGGGTTACGCTGCTGGTCAGGCATCCGCTTGGCAGATGTGGTGTAGCGTATATGGTTTTGTCCGAACGCAGTGACGCCTCCTTGAGCTACTGAAACTGAAACTGAAAACTATTTGTTTTTTTCCCCCGTTTTGCAAGGATCCCCGAGTACACAAGGCTCTCGCTTGTTCTTGGAAACGTATGTACAATATCATACCCGCTCGCTGTGTGGTTCGTCCGTCGGGATCGACGAGGACCATCTAGTCATCCTGGGGGTGGGTAGGTTGGGCTCTGTGGGTGCGCAGATGACTGGTCAGGCCAATCCGCGCCCGGAAGGTTCTGACGCAGTGTGGACAGGGGATGGCGTGTGGTGGCTGTCGGGGACTTGCTGGCACTGCTTTTCCTGGCCTGTCTGCGTTGCTCTGCTGCAGCGATTCTGTACCCACTCGGTACACTTATATCAATAGCATTGGTCCATTTCATATGGAGCACTGTAGAGTAAAAAAATGAAGAATCTTTTTTTTTCTCTCTCTCTCTCTCTCTTTCTTCCCTCTCTCTTTAAGATTTCTCTTTATCTATATTTATCTATCTTTTTTTCATATTTAAATATGTCCTTCATATTTATATACACATGAACCTCTAATATATAGAACTGCTATATAGTTCGCGTTCTACAACGTTGATATATAAAATGTTGAATACATAGTAGATATATTCATGATGTACATTTTTTTTTATATGTAAAAGTCCTGTTATTTATGTGAAAAATGTAAACGAAAAAAAAAAAATGTATATAAGAGTTTGAAAAAAAAAATATCATAGCCACTCATTTCTTTCTTGACCTGTTTCCAAAGTCGCATCGTTTCGAAAGTTTGCGCTCACTGAGGGAAAAATAGGGTCATAAGTCTTGTCGGCATTCGATGAATCTGATTTTATTTTGTTGTTATTTTGCTTATTTGTTGTTGTTTGTGATGGTGGTGGTGGTGGTGTTTTTAACCCTTGGTTTGCACATAAAGCGATAAACATAGGTGTGAACCATCCTTTATGTTTGTGGTACAGGGTTAGCGTAAAATATTTGTATTTGTATTTCTTTTTATCGCAACAGATTTCTCTGTGTGAAATTCGGACTGCTCTCCCCAGGGAGAGCGCGTCGCTATACTATAGCACCACCCTTTTTTTTCTTTTTTTTTTCCTGCGTGCAGTTTCATTTGTTTTTCCTATAGAAGTGAATTTTTCTACATAAATTTGCCAGGAACAACCCTTTTGTTGTCGTGGGTTCTTTTACGTGCGCTACGTGCATGCTGCACATGGGACCTCGGTTTATCGTCTCATCCGAATGACTAGCGTCCAGACCACCACTCAAGGTCTAGTGGAGGGGGAGAAAATATCGGCGGCTGAGCCGTGATTCGAACCAGTGCGCTCAGATTCTCTCGCTTCCTAGGTGGACGCGTTACCTCTGGGCCATCACTCCACACATAATTTAATTCTTCACAAACCAGCATTAGACTCGATCGTTCACAGCAGTCTTCACAGACACAGCAGGCTGTGCTCTGGATGAACGTGGGCTGGAAACCCCGGCGGGAGGTACCTTCTTCTTCTTCTGCGTTCACTCGTATGCACACGAGTGGGCTTTTACGTGTATGACCGTTTTTACCCCGCCATGTAGGCAGCCATACTCCGTTTTCGGGGGTGTGCATGCTGGGTATGTTCTTGTTTCCATAACCCCACCGAACTCTGACATGGATTACAGGATCTTTAACGTGCGTATTTGATCTTCTGCTTGCATATACACACGAAGGGAGTTCAGGCACTGGCCGGTCTGCACATATGTTGACCTGGGAGGTCGTAAAAATCTCCACCCTTCACCCACCAGGCGCCGTCACCGTGATTCGAACCCGGGACCCTCAGATTGACAGTCCAACGCTTTAAAACCACTCGGCTATTGCGCCCGTCGGTGGGAGGTACCGCGGGAGAGTCGTTCAGGTGTGGGGACCACTGGCCCAGTGTTCACCCTCATGTACGTTCATGTGTAGTACACTGTGCTTTCATGTCTGTGAAGCTGCATGTTTGGGTGCGTGTCTTGTTGTGCATGTGTGGGTTGTATGTGTAGCTGTGTGTCTCCATGTTTTGCATTGATTCATTTGCTTATTTGTCATCGTTGTTGTCTTTTTTATTTATTTATTTATTATTGTTATTACTACTACTACTACTTTTTTTTATATTATAATTATCATTTATTTATTCATTATTATTATTGTTACTACTACTACTACTACTTTTTTATATTATAATTATTATTTATTTATTTATTATTGTTGCTACTACTACTACTACTACTACTACTACTACTTTTTTATATTATAATTATTATTTATTTATTTATGTACGCTTTAGCTGACTTCATCAAGTTTTTGCGCCTTATACATATTAGTAGTGGTAGTTTTTTTTGTTTTGTTTTTTTTCCTCAAGGCCTGACTAAGCACGTTGGGTTACGCTGCTGGGTCAGGCATCTGCTGGGCAGACGTGGTGTAGCGTATATGGATTTGTCCGAACGCAGTGACGCCTCCTTGTTGAGCTACTACTGAAAACTGAAACTGAAACTGACCAGTGATCAGGACTCGAGGCCAGCCGCTTTCGGCATGGCGTTGTGTCCTTAGGGAAGACATTTCACTGCCGATTTTATTTTTTCTCCTCACTCCATCCAGATGTGGTATGGATTGGGTACCTATACCCGACTTTGGATCGGATCGGAGAAGGTTCGAACGGCGGAAGGAGAGGACTGGGCCCCGCCTGCCTGTGTGTGCCGAGTGCTAGACGCAGTGGGTAGTGATTCGCAGCCCCGCTGGCTGAATAGGAAGGTTGGGTCTGGGTCATTTAACCCCCTTTTCTTAATTAACTCACTCAGTACGGCCAGTCCTCTCTTCTCCTCTACACAGACCCCTCGGATGTCCAGTTGGGTGTCTGAATGACCCAACCTTTAGCTTCCGTCGTCAGAATTGTGGTATTCTTTGTCAACATTCACGTCTTCAGTATAAGAGCGTTCCGCTTGCAATATTTTGATGATGGTAATTGGGGTGAAACGCTGTTAACGTCGTCTCTTTCGCCGTTCGTATGGAAAGAGTTAAAGATTGGGAACTGGGGTTAGGTTTATAACAGTAAGGGTGAGTAAGGCCCTTGAAAGAGTAAAGGTTAGGTGTTTAACATTAAGAGTCAGGGTGAGTCAGGTCTGTGTAAGAATAAAAAGTTAGGTGTTTAGCAAATAGTAAAAAGGGGGGTAACTCTTCTCTCCATTCACAAGGTACACATCTGCAAGTCAATGCTGCTTACGCTAGCGATTCAGCTAGCACACACGTTAACTCTTTCCATACGAACGGCGAAAGAGACGACGTTAACTGCGTTTCACCCCAATTACCATCATCAAAATATTGCAAGAGGAAGGCTCTTATACTGATGACGTGAATGTTGACAAAGAATACCACAATTCTGACGACGGAAGCTAAAGGTTGGGTCATTCAGACACCCACTGGACATCCGAGGGGTCTGTGTAGAGGAGAAGAGAGGACTGGCCGTACTGAGTGAGTTAATATCTCGCCAAGTGTTTGAGAGAGCGAGCTGTAGTTCTGACGGCGTGTTCATGTAACTTCGATTAAAGATCTGGTTCAGCTAATGTTTCGCCATGTAAAAAAAAAAAAAAAAAAAAAAAGAAAAAAAAAAGAAAAAAGAAAAGAAAAAAGAAAACATCAGTCTATAATGACAAATGTTTGAGCACAGCAAATGTTTTCACTTCTTGCCCGCCTCTGACGTGCGTTTATGTAACTCCGATTAAAGATATGTATAAACAAATGTATAGCGTGTAAGAAGAAAAAAAAAAGTCAGTGAATAATGGCAAATGTTTGAGCACAGTACAAGCTGTTTTCACTTCTTGCCCGGCTCTGACGGTGTATTTAAGCAATTCCGAAATAAAGGCCAGGTTAACTCAAAGCTAATATGTAGCCATGTAAAAGAAAGAAAGAAAAAAAAAAGGAAAGAGGAAAAAAAAAAAAAAAACAACCCCAAAAAACCTTCAGTCAATAATGACAAATGTTTGAGCACAAACAGCAAAAAGTTATATCAACTTCTTGCCTAGCTCGACACACGGCTCGCAAGCTGATGTAACACACGATTTGAAAAGATCTGTTTGATCACACCAACACAGTAGCAGCAGCTTACGTGTGTGTGTTTGGCCTGAGACAACCCCCTCCGCCCCCCCCCCACGCCCCCTCACCCTCCACCACCACCACCCCCCGCCCCCCAATACCGTTCCTATGGCCGAGTCTTTTCTCATTCAGAGCGAAGAAGAAGGAGAAGAAAGAGGACAAGAAGAAGGAAGAGGAGAAGAGGAAGAACAAGGAGGAGAAGGAGAAGAAGAAGAAGAAGGAAGAGGAGAAGAAGAAGAAGAAAGAGGACAAGACGAAGGAGAAGAAGAGGAAGGAGAAGGAGGAGAAGAAGGAAGAGGAGAAGAAGAAGAAGAAAGAGGACAAGACGAAGGAGAAGAAGAGGAAAGAGAAGGAGGAGAAGAAGGAAGAGGAGAAGAAGAGGAAGAACAAGAAGAAGGAGGAGAAGAAGAGGAAGAACAAGAAGAAGGAGGAGAAGAAGAACAAGAAGAAGGAGGAGAAGAAGAAGAAGGAAGAGGAGAAGAACAAGAAGAGGAAGAGGAAGAACAAGAAGAAGGAGAAGAAGAAGAGGAAGAACAAGAAGAAGAAGGAGAAGAAGAAGGAGGAGGAGAAGAAGAAGAGGAAGAACAAGAAGAGGGAGGAGGAGAAGAAGAAGAGGAAGAACAAGAAGAAGGAGGAGGAGAAGAAGAAGAGGAAGAACAAGAAGAAGGAGAAGAAGAAGAAGGAAGAGGAGAAGAAGAAGAAGAAGGAAGAGGAGAAGAAGAATAGGAAGAACAAAAAGGAGGAGAAGAAGAAGAAGAGGAAGAACAAGAAGAAGAAGAAGAGGGTGGTGGAGAAGAAGAAGAAGAAGGAGAAGAAAAAGAAGAAGGAGAAGAAGAAGAAGAAGAAGAAGAAGAAAGCAGCTTCCCCACCCCCCACCCCCACCCCCGCCCCCCTCCCGGTACAGGCACAGTGCGGAACACGCTCTGTGGACAGCCGCCGGAAACTTGACTTGAACATGAAGCTTGCTTGTGGTCACGAGCTTCCCGAGGCCGTCAGGGTCTTGAGCAAAGTTTGCACACCCGGCGGCAGTCCCCTCGGCCTCCCTCCCACCCACCCACCCACCCACAACCCTCCCCAATCCCCATCCCCCCCTCCTCCCTCCCCCCCTCCTCCCTCGCCACCACCCACCGTCTCTAGCGCGACCTTGTCGTCGGACGCGCTTGTTGTTTTTTTTTAGCCAAGTCTCAAGGTTTTTCCGGACGTCACCTGCAGTTTTTACATTCACAATTTCGACAAAGCGGAAACAGAGAGATTCAAGATTCAAAATGGTTTATTCAATTAAGGCCATAGCCCCCATATGAACAGGGGGGTAATAACAGTTTTACATGTGTCATTGCAAATTGGTAATATAAACGATACAACGTCATTCACAACAAACTATCAGTGAATCTAAGAAACGAGTGTCTCTCTTAATTGCAGTTGCTTTATAAAGATACATAGCAAAACTACGTATGATGTTTTCATCATTAGATGTCATTAACTCACTCAGTACGGCTAGTCCTCTCTTCTCCTCTACACAGACCCCTCGGATGTCCAGTGGGTGTCTGAATGACCCAGCCTTTAGCTTCCGTCGTCAGAACTGTGGTATTCTTTGTCAGCATTCGCCTCTTCAGTATAAGAGCGTTCCGCTTGCAATATTTTGATGGTGGTAATTGAGGTGAAACGCTGTTAACGTCGACTCTTTCGCCGTTCGTATGGAAAGAGTTAATAAACATAACCGAAACAAGCAAGAGGAAAGAGAGAGAGAGAGAAGGATAGAGAGAGAGACAGACAGACAGACAGACAGACAGACAGACAGACAGAGGGGGGGGGGGGGGAACAAAAGGGATTGTCACGGTACAGGTACGATTCGCCTATTCCCATTTTGCCTACTCGTTGATCTTGTGTCTTGACACCATCAGTGTCCTGTTGAGAGTCTTGGTTCCCAGTTCCATTTCGCCTACTCAGCCTCTGTCTCTGTCTCTGTCTGTCTCTCTCTCAAACACACACACACACACACACACACACACACACACGCTCGCTCTCTCTCTATCTCAAACACACACACACACACACACACACACACACACACACTCTCTCTCTCAAACACACACACACACACTCTCTCTCTCTCAAACACACACACACACACACACTCTCTCTCTCTCAAACACACACACACACACACACACACACACACACACACACACTCTCTCTCTCTCTCTCTCTCAAACACACACACACACTCTCTCTCTCTCTCAAACACACACACACACTCTCTCTCTCTCTCTCAAACACACACACACTCTCTCTCTCTCAAACACACACACACACACTCTCTCTCTCTCAAACACACACACACACACATACACACACACAAACACACACACACATACATACTCTCTCTCTCTCAAACACACACACACACACACACACTCTCTCTCTCTCTCTCTCAAACACACACACACACTCTCTCTCTCTCTCAAACACACACACACTCTCTCTCTCTCTCTAACACACACACACGCGCGCTCTCTCTCTCTCTCTCTCTCAAACACACTCTCTCTCTCTCAAACACACACACACACTCTCTCTCAAACACACACACACACACACACACACACACACACACACACACACACACACACACCTGTTTCACGCACAGTGTTCGTGATAGTCCTAGAATCGAACCCCGGCCCTCACCCTTTCTCAATAACAGTTTGAACGGAAAATCAAACTGAGCGTTTTAGTCATTTGGATAGGATGATAAACGGGTACAACCAACACGCGCTTGGCGCACTGGAAAAGAACCCACGGCAACGTAAGCCTTGTCCTATAGCGAACGTGTTAGTGCACAAGTATACACGCATGCACTCAAGGCCTGACTAAGCGCGCTGGGTTATGCTACTGGTCAGGCATCTGCCTAGCAGATGTGGTGTAGCGTGTATGGAATTGTCTGAACGCAGTGGCCCCTCGTGGAGAAACTAAAACGAAGAGTCAGTCGTTCCCGACTGTGACCATCAGAGCAGCAGAGGAGAGCAGCTTACTGTCCTGAGTGTCAGGGCCAGAATTTGAATATAGTGGAGAGTTGTCTTGCCCCAAGTGACGGGCGCAGTAGCCGAGTGGTTAAAGCGTTGGACTGTCAATCTGAGGGTCCCGGGTTCGAATCACGGTGACGGCGCTTGGTGGGTGAAGGGTGGAGCTTTTTTATGATCTCCCAGGTCAGCAGATGTGCAGACCTGCTAGTGCCTGAACCCCCTTCGTGTGTATATGCAAGCAGAAGATCAAATACGCACGTTAAAGATCCTGTAATCCGTGTCAGCGTTCGGTGGGTTATGGAAACAAGAACATACCCGGCATGCACACCCCCGAAAACGGAGTATGGCTGCCTACATGGCGGGGTAAAAACGGTCATACACGTAAAAGCCCACTCGTGTACATACGAGTGAACGTGGGAGTTGCAGCCCACGAACGCAGAAGAAGAAGAAGAAGAGAAGAAGTCTTGCCCAAGTTACACCCCCACTCTCTCGGCCAAAGAGGGTTTTAGGACAGTCAGCGTTGGGGATGGTTCCCAAAGGCCAACTAGACCCCCCCCCCTCCACCCCAAGGCTGCAGCGCTAAGAGCTAGTGCAATTATGCCTCCGAGTTTGAGAGTCGCAGTCCTTCACAAAAGACTAAGCTGTTGATGATTTCTCATTGACTCTGAAGAAACCATTGATCATACAGCTCTCACTTTGCTGTTGGCCCAGCTGTAAGCTTCTGTCAATCTGTAATAAAAGCTGAGCACTGGGTCAAGATAAGTTAAAATGCTGTGAAAAAAAAACCCACAACAATAACAAAAACAAAACTTTCAGTGCCAAAGGAAAAAAACAATAGAAAATCACATAAAACAATATCCAAACAAAAAGCCTATAACTGAGAAAAATGGTCTGAAGATATACCACTTCCGATTAACTGTGTGAAATTTTCAGCCCTTCCAGAGTTCTTTTCCCTTCTGATGACGTCATCGCTGACGTCACTGTGCACGTACGTGATACGTTCTACGGAACTCTAGGGGGTGTCATGTTGTGGGCGAAAGGGTGGGAGAGGGGAGGGGGGGGGGCACATTCAGTGAGGATGACAGTACAAAAGGGTCCATTTGTCATTGCAATATATTTTCTGTGTGTGTGTGTGTGTGTGTGTGTGGAGGGTGGAGGGGGGTTGGTTGGGGGGGGGGGGGGGGCGGGGCGTGGATGAGTGGTGTGTGTGTGTGTGTGTGTGTGTGTGTGTGTGTGTGAGAGTTTTCACACTGGCAAACGCTTGTTGTGTACAATGCATTACACATGTGACTGAAATCCACTGCACGACTCTAGTTGGAAGCACTGATTCACACGAGATCCCAGAAAGCACACTACTATTTTGCCACGCCTTGACCTTTTACATGGAGAAAGATACCACCTCCACACACACACAAGGACACACACACACACGGACACACACACACACACACACACACACACACACACATACACAACACACACACACACACACACACACACACACACACATACACAACACACACAAACACACACACACGGACACACACACACACACACACACACACACACACACACACACACACACACACGGACACACACGGACACAACACACACACACACACGGACACAACACACACACACACAACACACACACACACACACACACAGACACACACACACACACACACACACGAACACAACACACACACACACACGGACACAACACACACACACACACACACACACACACACACACACACACACACACGGACACAACACACACACACACAAACACAACACACGCACACACACACACGGACACAACACACACACACACACACACACACACACGGACATAACACACACACACACACACACACACACACACACACGGACACACACACACACACACACACACGGACACAACACACACACACACACACACACACACAACACACACACACACACACACACACACACGGACACACACACACACACACACACACACGGACACAACACACACACACACACACACACAACACACACACACACACACACACACACACACACACACACACGGACACAACACACACACACACACACACACACACACACACACACACACACACACCTCCCCAAGCCAACTCCCTTTCAGAACATCAAAGTCGTGTGCCTGTCTCTTTAGGCTGGTAACGGTGTGTGTGTGTGTGTGTGTGTGTGTGTGTGTGTGTGTGTGTGTGTGTGTGTGTGTGAGCGTGCGTGCGTGCGTGTGGTAGTGTCAGGTCGCCCTGGAAGATTAAAGAAAAAAAAAAAAAACGAAAAAAAAACCCAGAGCGAATCGGACCTTTCGTCACTGTAGCCACAAAAGAAGCCAACTGGGGACAGCAGTTAGGTGTGAAGTGTGAGATCGGTATCTTTCGTTCTTCCTTTCTTTCCTTTCTGTTACTGTCAGACTGGGACAATGAGAAAGGGTCAGCAGAAAATGGCTACAGGGTCCATTTCAAAAAAAACCTTCTCAAGACAGGAAGAAGGCTTTTGTTTTTGTTGTTGTTGTTGTTGTTGTTGTTGTTTCAGTTTCAGTAGCTCAAGGAGGCGTCACTGCGTTCGGACAAATCCATATACGCTACACCACATCTGCCAAGCAGATGCCTGACCAGCAGCGTAACCCAACGCGCTTTGTCAGGCCTTGAGAAAAAAAAATCTGTAATAAAAGCTGAGCACTGGGTCTAGATAAGTGAAAATGCTGTGAAAAAACAAACAAACAACAAAAACAAAAACAAAACTTTCAGTGCCAAAGGAAAAAAAACAACAATAGAAAATCACACAAAACAATATACAAACAAAAAGCCTAAAACTGAGAAAAATGGTCTGGAGATGCGTTCTACGGCACTCTATGGGGTGTCATGAGTGGAGGTGTGTGTGTGTGTGTGTGTGTGTGTGTGTGTGTGTGTGTGTGTGTGTGTGTGTGTGTGTGTGTGTCTCCATTCTGTTACAGAGTTGTCCCTGGCAAAATTCTGTAGAAAAATCCACTTCGATAGGATAAACAAATAAAACTGCACGCAGGAAAAAAAACAAACAAACAAAAAAATGGGTGGCGCTGTAGTATAGCGACGCGCTCTCCCTGGGGATGAGCAGCCCGAATTTCACACAGAGAAATATGTTGTGATAAAAAGCAGTACAAATGCAAATACAAATTCACAAGGTACACAGCTTCAAGTCAGTGCTGCTTTCGCTACCGATTTGAGCTAGCACACAGGTAAAAAAAAGAAGTGGAAGTGTCTGGGTTTGTTCCAATGTACCTTTAAAAAAAATTACCTAGCTGAATCGGTAGCGAAAGCAGCTATTGACTTGAAGTTTGTGTAGTACCTTGTGAATGGAGAGAGTTACCACTCTGTACTATTTGTTAATCGTTTCAGCTCCTGGCCTCATTGTTTGTTCATTTTCTGGTTGGTTGGTTGGTTGGTTTTATCCGTTATTTGTTGCTGTCCGTGTGATTTTTTTCTCTCTCTCCCCGGCGTAATTGGATTCGCTTTTTAACTGTCAGCTGACAACTGTCCATTTTAAGTATTTTTTTTCAGTATTTCTTTCTTTCTTTCTCTCTCTCTCTTTGTCTGTATTTTCTTCTTTTTTTTAATATATTTTTTTTAATAGATACACTAAGCTTCGAGTATTACGTGATTCCCAGAAATAGGCTGCCCAAACAAGCATTGAATGTGTGTGTGTGTGTGTGTGTGTGTGTTGTGTGTGTGTGTGTGTGTGTGTGGTTGTGCGTGTGTGGTGTGTGTGTGTGTGTGTGTGTGTGTGTGTGTGTGTGGTTGTGTGTGTGTGTGAGCGCGTCAGTGTGTGTGTGTGTGTGTGTGTGTGTGTGTGTGTGTGTGTGTGTGTGTGTAAGTATGCCTCCGTCTTCGCTACACAATGCACTTGTAGTAACAGAACTGTTCCGTACCAAAAAAACTGGACCAAGTCTCAAAAGAATGAAACAGCAGGCGACCCGACCTGGAGCACATTATTATTTCCTTCAGACATGACCTTTTCTTTTCTTTTTTCTTTCTTTTTTCTTTTTCCTTTCTTATTTTTTTTTCTTAATGGGGAACAGACCTCTCTCTCTAACCCGAAAACTCTGTCAACATATCAGTCAGAGTCGCGCGCGCGTGTCTCTTAACTACTTGACTGCCAGAGTACGTATCACGTGCAGTGATGACGTCATCAGAAAAAAAACCAAACGGAAATAACTCTGAGAGGCTGAAAATTCACACATTTTATCTAGAGTGGGTACATCACCAGACCTCCCTCCGCCCCCCTAGTTTTAGGGTTATTGTTTTGGATGTTGTTTTATGACATGGAAACACCACTTTTCTACTGTTTTCCCCCCTTGGCACTGAAGGAGTTAAAGCTGGTGCACTGCATGCATACACTCAAGACTTCCCTCCGTACCCCCTTGGACTCTAACCAGCTGACGGGCACAATAGCCGAGTGGTTAAAGCGTTGGACTTTCAATCTGAGGGTCCCGGGTTCGAATCACGGTGACGGCGCCTGGTGGGTAAAGGGTGGAGATTTTTACGATCTCCCAGGTCAACATATGTGCAGACCTGTTTAGTGCCTGAACCCCCTTCGTGTGTATATGCAAGCAGAAGATCAAATACGCACGTTAAAGATCCTGTAATCCATGTCAGCGTTCGGTGGGTTATGGAAACAAGAACATACCCAGCATGCACACCCCCGAAAGCGGAGTATGGCTGCCTACATGGCGGGGTAAAAACGGTCATACACGTAAAAGCCCACTCGTGAGCATACGAGTGAACGTGGGGATTGCAGCCCACGAACGAAGAAGAAGAAGAAGAAGAAGACTCTAACCAGCCAAACTTTACCCTTCCGTTTCTTTCTTTGTTCTTAGTTATTTCTTTATCCCCCTCCCCCCCCCCCCCCACAAATATATGGTGAGAGAGAGAGAGAGAGAGAGAGAGAGAGAGAGAGAGAGAGAGAGAGAGAGAGAGATGGGGGGCACACATGAAATAAACTTCTTGCCTTACCTTGGTAAATACTTTGCCGCATACCTGAGCACGGTGTGAGCTGACAGCTTGTTGTTGCTGTGCTTGCGTATTCGTGACGTTCACAGTGTGCGAGTTCAGAAATTGTTTCAAACCAACTTCACACACACTGATGTGACAACCAAAGACTCCACTTCCCAACAACGCCACGCCCGCCACGACCTCCACAATGGAATAACTACCAAGACCGCAAACTCCTGACTACTGCACCTTGAGAGAAAAAAAAAAAAAATCAATGTGCAGTCACTGCTGACCACCACCCAAGTGACTCAGCAGCAGTGCAGGGCCTCCTCTGGTGTGTGGCCACTTGGCGACCTAACATCGATAGTTCCCTGCGGACTGCCGACGCTGGGAGTGTGTGACGGACGAACCCGGGTGTGGCTGTGTATGGGGGGGGTGGGGGGGGCTCGGAATGAGCGGCGTGGGAGCAATGCCACTGAAACGATGCTGATGATCGGAAAGCAAAAAAAAAAAAATAAAATAAAATAAAATAAAAATAAAAATATTAAAAAAATGAAAGGAAAAAAAGAAGAAATAAATAGATAAGCAATTGAATGAATGAAATTAAAATGAACTAAAAAAAAAAAAAAAAAAGGGAGGGGGGGTGGCATCAACTTTAACCCCACCTCCTACCTTTTGTGAATATTTCTTTTTTAAAAACAACAACTTTTTGATCATGTGACTCATTTTACTGATAAAAGGTAATGAAACTCCAAAGGGGGGGGGGGGAGTGGGGGGGGGAGAGAGAGAGAGAGAGAAAGAAAGAAAGGTGAACTGTCATTCTGACCTCCAGTCCCAGTTTTATCTCAAATGAAAGTAACAGCCTTTCACACGGCCAAGCAGACCTTGTCAGTAGCGGTCGACGCGTCAGAGCGTCAACGCCCAACAGGTCGCTAATCTCGCGTCTGTCACACAGACTTGAGGCTGGTCACAGATGTGTGTGTGAGACACCCAGGACTTGGCCCCCTCAGAGCGCCAGACGGACAGCCAGGACAGCCAGGACGGACAGGACAGCACCTCTTTTCACACAGTCAGGACTCTCCCTTAGTAACGCCTGAAGATCGGCCGGGACTTCACCCCTCTTCAGACAGCCGGGGCTTCACCCCTTTTCAGACAGCCAGGACTTCACCCCTCTTCAGACAGCCGGGACTTCACCCCTCTTCAGACAGCCGGGACTTCACCCCTCTTCAAACAACCAAGACTTCCCCTTTGGAATGCCAGAAGAACAGCCAGGACTTCACCCCTCTTCAGACAGCCAGGACTTCACCCCTCTTCAGACAGCCAGGACTTCACCCCTCTTCAGACAGCCAGGACTTCACCCCTCTTCGGACAGCCAGGACTTCACCCCTCTTCAGACAGCCGGGACTTCACCCCTCTTCAGACAGCCGGGACTTCACCCCTCTTCAGACAGCCAGGACTTCACCCCTCTTCAGACAGCCAGGACTACAGACAGCCAGGACTTCACCCTTCTTCAGACAGCCAGGACTTCACTCCTCTTCAGACAGCCGGGACTTCACCCCTCTTCAGACAGCCAGGAATTCACCCCTCTTCAGACAGCCAGGAATTCACCCCTCTTCGGACAGCCAGGGCTTCACCCCTCTTCAGACAGTCGGGACTTCACCCCTCTTCAGACAGCCAGGAATTCACCCCTCTTCAGACAGCCGGGACCACCCCTCTTCAGGCAGCCAGGACTTCACCCCTCTTCAGACAGCCGGGACCACCCCTCCAGACAGCCAGGACTTCATCCCTCTTCAGACAGCCAGGACTTTACCCCTCTTCAGACAGCCGGGACTTCACCCCTCTTCAGACAGCCAGGACTTCCCCTTTGGAATACCAGAAGAACAGCCAGGACTTCACCCCTCTTCAGACAGCCGGGACCACCCCTCTTCAGGCAGCCAGGACTTCACCCCTCTTCAGACAGCCAGGACTTCACCCCTCTTCAGACAGCCAGGACTGCACCTCACTTCAGACAGCCGGGACTTCACCCCTCTTCAGACAGCCAGGACTTCACCCCTCTTCGGACAGCCAGGGCTTCACCCCTCTTCAGACAGTCGGGACTTCACCCCTCTTCAGACAGCCAGGAATTCACCCCTCTTCAGACAGCCAGGACTTCACCCCTCTTCAGACAGCCAGGAATTCACCCCTCTTCAGACAGCCGGGACTTCACCCCTCTTCAGACAGCAGGAACTTCACCCCTCTTCAGACAGCCGGGACTTCACCCCTCTTCAGACAGCCAGGACTTCACCCCTCTTCAGACAGCAGGAACTTCACTCCTCTTCAGACAGCAGGAACTTCACCCCTCTTCAGACAGCCAGGACTTCACCCCTCTTCAGACAGCCAGGACTTCACCCCTCTTCAGACAGCCAGGAATTCACCCCTCTTCAGACAGCCGGGACCACCCCTCTTCAGGCAGCCAGGACTTCACCCCTCTTCAGACAGCCGGGACCACCCCTCCAGACAGCCAGGACTTCACCCCTCTTCAGACAGCCAGGACTTCACCCCTCTTCAGACAGCCAGGACTGCACCTCACTTCAGACAGCCGGGACTTCACCCCTCTTCAGACAGCCAGGACTTCACTCCTCTTCAGCCAGGACTTCACCTCACTTCAGACAGCCGGGACCACCCCTCTTCAGACAGCCAGGACTTCACCCCTCTTCAGACAGCCAGGACTTCACCTCACTTCAGACAGCCGGGACTTCACCCCTCTTCAGACAGCCAGGACTTCACCCCTCTTCAGACAGCCAGGACTTCACCCCTCTTCAGACAGCCAGGACTTCACTCCTCTTCAGACAGCCAGGACTTCACCTCTCTCTAGAGACAGCCAGGACTTCACCCCTCTTTAGACAGCAGGAACTTCACCCCTCTTCAGACAGCCAGGACTTCACTCCTCTTCAGACAGCCAGGACTTCACCCCTCTTCAGACAGCCAGGACCACTCCTCTTCAGACAGCCAGGACTTCACCCCTCTTCAGACAGCCAGGACTTCACCCCTCTTCAGACAGCCAGGACTTCACCCCTCTTTAGACAGCCAGGACTTCACCCCTCTTCAGACAGCCAGGACTTCACCCCTCTTCAGACAGCCAGGACTTCACTCCTCTTCAGACAGCCAGGACTTCACCCCTCTTCAGACAGCCAGGACTTCACCCCTCTTCAGACAGCCAGGACTTCACCCCTCTTCAGACAGCCAGGACTTCACTCCTCTTCAGACAGCCAGGACTTCACCTCACTTCAGACAGCCGGGACCACCCCTCTTTAGACAGCCAGGACTTCACCCCTCTTCAGACAGCCAGGACTTCACCCCTCTTCGGACAGCCAGGACTTCACCCCTCTTCAGACAGCCGGGACCACCCCTCTTCAGACAGCCAGGACTTCACCCCTCTTCAGACAGCCAGGACTTCCACCTTCGAACGCCAGAAGAACAGCCAAGACTTCACCCCTCTCTCCAGACAGCCAGGACTTCACCCCTCTCTTCAGACAGCCAGGACTTCACCCCTCTCTTCAGACAGCCAGGACGTCCACCTTGGAACGCCAGAAGAACAGCCAAGACTTCACCCCTCTTCAGACAGCCAGGACTTCACCCTCTACAGACAGACAGCCAGGAACGCCAGATGAACCCTCCCAAGCGGACAGTTCAGCTCAGTTTCTCAAGGAGGCGTCACTGCGTTCGGACAAATCCATACTCGCTACGCTACATCTTGTAAGCAGATACCTAACTACCAGCAGCGTAACCCAACACGCTCAGTCAGGCACTTGAGAAAAAAAGAAAAGAAAAAAAGACTAAATGAATAGATAAGTAAACAGACCAAAAATGTTTATGACTAGATGACTAACAGACAGACAGCCAGGACTCCACTCCCTCGAACAGCGAAACCTTCACCAAACCATGACCCAAGCACTGAAGAACGTGACCTTTTTTTCTCCTGCTCCATCATCTGCACCGTTTCAGTGGCACTACGCTCATTTAGATTCCCCCATACACGGCCACACCCGGGGTTCGTCCGTCACAGTCCCAGCGTCGGCAGTCCGCAGGGAACCATCGATGTTAGGTCGCCAGGAGGCCACACGCCAGAGGAGACCCTGCACCGCTGCTGAGTCACTTCGGGGGTGTTCAGTGGTGCCTGTTCTGATTCAACGTACTTAGGAAACCACCTACTAAGCCGCCTACTAACGACAATAATGCAACATGAACGTTTGGGCACAGGGCAAATGGTCGTTTTACTCTCTCCATACGAACGGCGAAAGAGACGACGTTAACAGCGTTTCACCCCAATTACCATCATCAAAATATTGCAAGCGGAAGGCTCTTATACTGAAGAGGTTAATGTTGACAAAGAATTCCACAATTCTGACGACGGAAGCTAAAGGTTGGGTCATTCAGACACCCACTGGAGGGGTCTGTGTAGAGGAGAAGAGAGGACTTGCCGTACTGAGTGAGTTAACTCGACAACTGCCGGAATGTGAGCGCAGAATAAGGACCCAAGACCAATGTTAAAAGCTGATGCGTTCAACAACTGAATCCATAATGGAATTCCTGTACAGACACAAGAATGCCTTTATCTGATAGATTTAACAATTGAAATAATTTACATCAGATGCTCTCTTAGTTCCCTGTACACCGTACTGTTTCATGTCTTATCTGTGACGTACAGCGAACTTTTGTAAGCACAGAGCTCAATCCGTTGTATCTGATAATACTTATCAAATCCCTTTATTTCTGCTCCCTACAACAAAAGTGGATCTTCCTGTATGTTGAACAGTTTTAAAGAGATATGTTGAACAGTTTTAAAGAGATATGAATTGAGAGATAGAGAGGGAGGGAGGGAGATAGAGGGAGGGAGAGAGAGAAAGAGGGGGGGGGAGAAAGAGGGTGGAGGGAGGGGGGGAGAGAGAGGGGGGGGGGGGGAGGGAGGGGAGGGAGGGGGAGAGAGAGATGGAGGGAGGGAGAGAGGGGAGAGAGACAGAGAGAGAGAGAATGAATGAATGAATGAATGTTTTATTCCTATAAGGCCGTTGTCCCTCATCAACAGGGTACGCAGAATACGATTCAGTATACATGCTCAAGTCATAACAGAGAGACAGACGGACAGACAGACAGACACACAAGATTGTTGCCCTGTGTAGGGATTACCACAGGATTATAGACAAGACAAGACAGACACAGAGAAATACACAGACAACCGAGTCAAACAGAGACAGGGACACAGAGACAGACAGACACAGAGAGAGAGGATGAAAAAGATCAACTGACAATCTGTTTCCGCTCTCCGGTCGACATTTTCGTCTTGATCAACTTCGTGTTGAACAAAAGGAAGCAGAGATCCCTCTCCCTAAATCCACCTCCGGTGACTGACAATGCCCCCCCCCCCCCCCACCCCCACCCCCCCTGACATCAGACACCCGAGATACCCCCTTCTTCCCCCCCCCCCCTCCCCCCCCCCCCCGATCCCACCCCCAACCCCCTACCCCTCAACCCACCCGGGGACAAACCAACGGGGACACCAGCAAACAAAACCACTATTGACCGCTTGGCGAGTCCGAGTCTCTGTGGTTCGTCAAAACTGATACTGCTGTTTACCAGAACCCACTCGGATCACTTGTACCACTTCTTCTTCTTCTTCTTCTTCTGCGTTCACTCGTATGCACACGAGTGGGCTTTTACGTGTATGACCGTTTTTACCCCGCCATGTAGGCAGCCATACTCCGTTTTCGGGGGGGTGCATGCTGGGTATGTTCTTGTTTCCATAACCCACCGAACGCTGACATGGATTACAGGATCTTTAACGTGCGTATTTGATCTTCAGCTTGCATATACACACGAAGGGGGTTCAGGCACTAAGCAGGTCTGCACATATGTTGACCTGGGAGATCGTAAAAATCTCCCACCCTTTACCCACCAGGCGCCGTCACCGTGATTCGAACCCGGGACCCTCAGATTGACAGTCCAACGCTTTAACCACTCGGCTATTGCGCCCGTCACTTGTACCACTGACACACAAGTCGGAAGGGGCGGGGGTGGAGAGGGAGATAGGGAGAGAGGGAGAGACAGACACAGACAGACAGACAGAGAGACAGAGAGAAAGAAAATCTCCGTCGGACAATTGAAAAAGAGAGAGCAACGGCGTGTATCTTTGTTCCGAGTCATCATGGGATCCAAGGGCAGAGGACGCTCGCTGAATAAAATTGCCTCCTGTCAGTGCTCTCCCTTCTCTCTCTCTCTCTCTCTCTCTCTCTCTCTCTCTCTTTTAACTAGGTCCTTGTTGTGTTAGTGGAGCGAAACGGAAACGCGTTTTTCGATTAAACCACTTTTTTTTTTTCTTTCTTTTTTTTTTTTTTTAATCCTCCTCCTCCTTTTCTCAAGCCTCTGTTAATGCCCACACACCTGTTCTGATGGACAAAGTCTCAAAGCGATATTTGAGCCTCTGGTCATCAGCCTCAAACCCCCCCCCCCCCTCCACTCCCCCGCCCCGCCCCCCTTTCTTTTCTTTTTTTCTTTTTTTTGACGTTGTTTATACTGAAAACGTTTTCGTTTCCGCTCTGTCAGTAGTCTCTCTCTCTCTCTCTCTCTCTCTCTCTCTCTCTCTCTCTCTCTCTCTCTCCCTGACTTTGTTGACCTTGTTGATGGGATACGGAGTAGCGGTTTAGAAAAAAAAAAAAAAAAAAAAAATTAAACCTTTGTCCCGTCTACCCGTCCCTACCCCACCCCCCTCCCCCCTGGCAACCCTTCCCCCTATTAACCCCCACTCCCACCCCACCCCCGTCCAGCAACCCATCCCCCTATTAACCCCCACTCCCACCCCTCCCCGTCCAGCAACCCTTCCCCCTATTAACCCCCACTCCCACCCCCCGTCCAGCAACCCTTCCCCCTATTAACCCCCACTCCCACCCCCCGTCCAGCAACCCTTCCCCCTATTAACCCCCACTCCCATCCCCCGTCCAGCAACCCTTCCCCCTATTAACCCCCACTCCCACCCCCCGTCCAGCAACCCTTCCCCCTATTAACCCCCACTCCCACCCCCCGTCCAGCAACCCTTCCCCCTATTAACCCCCACTCCCACCCCCCGTCCAGCAACCCTTCCCCCTATTAACCCCCACTCCCACCCCCCGTCCAGCAACCCTTCCCCCTATTAACCCCCACTCCCACCCCCCGTCCAGCAACCCTTCCCCCTATTAACCCCCACTCCCACCCCCCGTCCAGCAACCCTTCCCCCTATTAACCCCCACTCCCACCCCCCGTCCAGCAACCCTTCCCCCTATTAACCCCCACTCCCACCCCCCTGTCCAGCAACCCTTCCCCCTATTAACCCCCACTCCCACCCCCCCGTCCAGCAACCCTTCCCCCTATTAACCCCCACTCCCACCCCTCCCCCCTGGCAACCCTTCCCCCTATTAACCCCCACTCCCACCCCACCCCCGTCCAGCAACCCTTCCCCCTATTAACCCCCCACTCCCACCCCCCGTCCAGCAACCCTTCCTCCTATTAACCCCCACTCCCACCCCCCGTCCAGCAACCCTTCCCCCTATTAACCCCCACTCCCACCCCCCGTCCAGCAACCCTTCCTCCTATTAACCCCCACTCCCACCCCACCCCCGTCCAGCAACCCTTCCCCCTATTAACCCCCACTCCCACCCCACCCCCGTCCAGCAACCCTTCCCCCTATTAACCCCCACTCCCACCCCCCGTCCAGCAACCCTTCCTCCTATTAACCCCCACTCCCACCCCCCGTCCAGCAACCCATCCCCCTATTAACCCCCACTCCCACCCCCCGTCCAGCAACCCTTCCCCCTATTAACCCCCACTCCCACCCCCCGTCCAGCAACCCTTCCCCCTATTAACCCCCACTCCCACCCCACCCCCCGTCCAGCAACCCTTCCCCCTATTAACCCCCACTCCCACCCCCCAGTCCAGCAACCCATCCCCCTATTAACCCCCACTCCCACCCCCCGTCCAGCAACCCTTCCCCCTATTAACCCCCACTCCCACCCCCCGTCCAGCAACCCTTCCCCCTATTAACCCCCACTCCCACCCCCCCGTCCAGCAACCCTTCCCCCTATTAACCCCCACTCCCACCCCCCGTCCAGCAACCCTTCCCCCTATTAACCCCCACTCCCATCCCCCGTCCAGCAACCCTTCCCCCTATTAACCCCCACTCCCACCCCCCGTCCAGCAACCCTTCCCCCTATTAACCCCCACTCCCACCCCCCGTCCAGCAACCCATCCCCCTATTAACCCCCACTCCCACCCCCCGTCCAGCAACCCTTCCCCCTATTAACCCCCACTCCCACCCCCTGTCCAGCAACCCTTCCCCCTATTAACCCCTACTCCCACCCCCCGTCCAGCAACCCATCCCCCTATTAACCCCCACTCCCACCCCCCGTCCAGCAACCCTTCCCCCTATTAACCCCCACTCCCACCCCCCGTCCAGCAACCCTTCCCCCTATTAACCCCCACTCCCACCCCCCGTCCAGCAACCCTTCCCCCTATTAACCCCCACTCCCACCCCCCGTCCAGCAACCCTTCCCCCTATTAACCCCCACTCCCACCCCCTGTCCAGCAACCCTTCCCCCTATTAACCCCTACTCCCACCCCCCGTCCAGCAACCCATCCCCCTATTAACCCCCACTCCCACCCCCCGTCCAGCAACCCTTCCCCCTATTAACCCCCACTCCCACCCCCCGTCCAGCAACCCTTCCTCCTATTAACCACCCCTCCCCCACCCCCACCCACCGCCACCCACAGACATTGTTCCTGTTTAAGACTCGACAAGAGATGTTTGAACTTCAAATGAGTGAGCTGTTTTTTTTCTCAACAATTTTTTTTTTTTTTGATACATATTCAGATAAAGGCTTACAGTTACAGATCAAAATTTAAATTTTGTACACTGGGAAGTTGCAATAATATATCGCTCTGTGTATCAATAATTCCACATTAAGGTTAATATAGGTAGAACAGTTTTAATATTCATTCAAACATTTATCTGTATTTCCCTGAAAACGGGGTATGACTGCCTATGTATGGCGGGGGTAAAAAAAAGGGCCATACACGTAAAAGCCCACTTGTGCATACCGGGTGAATGTGGGAAGCGCAGCCCACGAACGAAGAAGAAGAAGAAGAAAAGATCTATATGACATTATAATGCCCAGTTTACAACAAAACAATAATAATGGCATAATTTAGAAGATCTACATGATATCATAATGTCCAGTTTACAACGAAACAATAATTATAGCAGAATTTAGGAGATCTATATGATGTCATAATGCCCAGTTTTCAACAAAACAATCATGATAGCACAATTTAAAGTATCGAGTGACTCATTTTCGTTGATATGGGTACTTTGAACCGGGACACATAAGAAGAGGATTTCTCGCAACCTAGCGATCGCTCTGTGTGTGTGTGTGTGTGTGTGTGTGTGTGTGTGTGTGTGTGTGCGTGTGTGTGTGTGTGTGTGTGTGTGCTGCCGTTGCTACTTATCAAAAGTGCTGGGGGATAAAAAGTCAGGTGACAGTGACGAGAATACCTACAAACAGTTGAACTCTACTCGTACTTATTGAGGAAGGGGCACAACTAGATTCAACGTCTGATTGTGGGATTAGGAAACGTTTCTTTGTGGGAAAGCCGGAAAGCCGGAAAGTTTCCGACCCGGCTTATATATATTCATTTATTTACTCATTCACTCATTTATTTATTTATCTATCTGTTGCTTTATATATTGATTAGCCTTTTTCTGGAAAACCATTGTTGGGATCTCGTTCGCCTCTACCTAAAATCGTCAAAATCGATGAAGAGACTGTATATATAGATCAGCCAACCGACCATCGCTTTTTCAAAGCCCCGTGGAATGGCCAACGGTTGGAAAGGGAAATTGCTTTTGTTCTTTCCATGTTCTGCTTTCCTTCCTTCTTTCTTTCTTTCTTTCTTAGGGATCGTTAGTCCGTCTGTCTGTCTTTCTTCCTTCGCAAACTACACAGCCAATACCCACGCAACGGAAAAAACACGAGAGGACAATCATGCCCATCATTGTTCATCTATCTCCGAAAACGGTAAATGGTTGCCTAGAAAGCGATTTTAAAGCGGTCATACATTGAAAACCCTCTCATACGAGTACAAACAGTGAACGTGGGAGATATAGCTCACGAACGCAGAAGAAGAAGAAGAAGGGGGAGGAGGAGGAGGAAGAGGAGGAGATGGAGGAGGAAGAAGACGAAGAAGACAACAAAGAAGAAGAAGGAGGAGGAGGAGGGCGAGGGGGAGGAGGAAGAAGAGGAGATGAAGAAGGAGGAGGAGGAGGAAGAGGAAAAGATGAATAAAGAAGAAGAAGAGATGATGATGATGAAGAAGGAACAACAACGTGAAGACTTTAAGTTGACAAACAAACCATCTTCTCGAAAACACGACAAATCCCTGCTCACATCCCATCCACTCAAAAAAAAAATCCACGCAGACACACAACAGCAGCGGAGATCCCCTAGAAAACAGAAAAAAAAGAAAAGAAAAATAAAAGCATCCCTCCGAAACCCAGAATTAAACCCAAACCCAACAGCCGCCAATACCCTGCCAAACAAAACTGCCCGGGGCCCCTGCTAATACCCGCATTACCCCCCC
>NC_134884.1:6101926-6104426 GCF_041734735.1 Babylonia areolata
TGGGGAGAGAGAGAGGGAGAGAAAGATTGGGGAGAGAGAGAGAGAAAGATTGGGGAGAGAGAGAGAGAAAGGGAGAGAGAGTGGGGAGAGAGAGAGAGAGAGAAAGATTGGGGAGAGAGAGAGGGAAAGATTGGGGAGAGAGAGAGAGGAGAGAGAGAGGGAGAGAAAGATTGGGGAGAGAAAGATTGGGGAGAGAGAGAGAGGAGAGAGAGAGGGAGAGAAAGATTGGGGAGAGAAAGATTGGGGAGAGAGAGAGAGGAGAGAGAGAGGGAGAGAAAGATTGGGGAGAGAGAGAGAGAGAGGGAGAGATTGGGGAGAGAGAGAGAGAGAGAGATTGGGGAGAGAGAGAGAGAGAGAGAGAGAGAGAGAGAGAGAGAAAGATTGGGGGGAGAGAGAGAGAAAGGGAGAGAGAGTGGGGAGAGAGAGAGGGAGAGAAATATTGGGGGGAGAGAGAGAGAGAAAGGGAGAGAGAGTGGGGAGAGAGAGAGGGAGAGAAAGATTGGGGAGAGAGAGAGAGAAAGAGAGAGAGAGTGGGGAGAGAGAGAGGGAGAGAAAGATTGGGGAGAGAGAGAGAGAGAAAGGGAGAGAGAGTGGGGAGAGAGAGAGAGAGAGAAAGGGAGAGAGAGTGGGGAGGGAGAGAAAGATTGGGGAGAGAGAAAGAGAGAGAGAGTGGGGAGAGAGAGAGGGAGAGAAAGATTGGGGAGAGAGAGAGGGAGAGAAAGATTGGGGAGAGAGAGAAAGGGAGAGAAAGATTGGGGAGAGAGAGAGGGAGAGAAAGATTGGGGAGAGAGAGAGAGGGAGAGAAAGATTGGGGAGAGAGGGAGGGAGAGAGAGTGGGGAGAGAGAGAGACAAAGAGAGAGAGAAAAAAAACAAACACTGTACACACTGAAATGTTTAATGTCATTAGCTGTAAAGCTCTAGTGACATAGCAATAGGTACAAATCAGAACAAAAATGGTGCAAAACAAATAAAATGGAACAGAAAAGGAAAACCATAATCAAAGCAAACTAAACAGCTATGGGACAACCGGCACTTTGGTACTTTGTCCACGTGCCAGGAACAACCCCTTTGTTGCCGTGGGTTCTTTTACGTGCGCTAAGTGCATGCTAGCACACGGGACCTCGGTTTATCGTCTCATCCGAATGACTAGCGTCCAGACCACCACTCAAGGTCTAATGGAGGGGGAGAAAATATCGGCGGCTGAGCCGTGATTCGAACCAGCGCGCTCAAATTCTCTTCGCTTCCAAGGCGGACGCGTTACCTCTAGGCCATCACTCCACAACGTCTGAGAGAGAAAGGCCGGGGAAGGCGGGAGAGAGAACGATCGACCGATCAATAATTTTCTGACGTAACAGGAGTATATAGCCTGTAGCGTGGAACTTTACATCATCATCAGCAACAGCAACAGCAACAACAACAACAGCAACAATGATAATGATAAGAGTATTTGGGGAAGCAAAATGGAGCAGTTCGGTCACCCAGTGACGTACAGAGAGGAAAAAAAAAAAAAAAATCATCATCCACAGCCTGTACCGAAGGAAGAGAAGGCCGAACGCTGACAAAGGGACAGATGCGATCCACCAACTCTTCAGACTTCGTACAGGCCACTGACGGGCGCAATAGCCGAGTGGTTAAAGCGTTGGACTGTCAATCTGAGGGTCCCGGGTTCGAATCACGGTGACGGCGCCTGGTGGGTAAAGGGTGGAGATTTTTCCGATCTCCCAGGCCAACATATGTGCAGACCTGCTTAGTGCCTGAACCCCCTTCGTGTGTATATGCAAGCAGAAGATCAAATACGCACGTTAAAGATCCTGTAATCCATGTCAGCGTTCGGTGGGTTATGGAAACAAGAACATACCCAGCATGCACACACCCCGAAAACGGAGTATGGCTGCCTACGTGGCGGGGTAAAAACGGTCATACACGTAAAAGCCCACTCGTGTGCATACGAGTGAACGCAGAAGAAGTACAGGCCACTGCAGGCTTTTGAGTCATCTGAGCTGAATGAAAATATCTCACACCGATGAATATCCCTGTCAGGCACAGGTACACAAACCCCAGAACATATTTTCCAACACTGCCCCACTTATGAGGATCTACGACGCCAGACCTGGCCCGAGGGAATAGAGCTACAGGCACAGCTTTGGGGTGACCAGACTGACCTGGAGAAAACCATGGGCTTCGTCAGGGCGACGAAGCTTCAAGTCTGACGCATCCAAACAATATCGAACCCTGAAGAAGAAGAAGAGTATTTTGTGCCCACAGATAAGAAGCGATGGTCTGAAAAGTTTGACAAAAATAAGAAATGTTGGTTGACTCAATGCTACTTAATTATATACTCAGTTATATGGAACGCGTCGCGGCTACGTTAGAGGTTTAAACGACGCGGTTCTGCCTTTCAAAAGGTTCCAATCTCAAACCAAGAACGGCGCCCTTTCGTTGAGTAAAACTGAAAAATGAAAATGAGACTTACCTGTAACTTGGAGTTTGGTCGAATTC
>NC_134884.1:6109426-6124426 GCF_041734735.1 Babylonia areolata
AGAGCTGTATGATCAATGGTTTCTCCAGTCAATGGGAAATCACTTACAGCTTAGTCTTGAGTGAAGGACTATGACTCTCAATCTAGGAGGCAAACTTACGCAAGCTCTTAGCGCTGCAGCCTTGGGGGCTAGCTGGCCTTTTGGGGAAGCCATCCCAACACCGACTGTCCGAAAACACCTCTTTGTCGAGAGAGTGGGGATGTAACCTGGGGCAAGACACTCTCCACCATAATCAAATTCTCGCCCAGATAGTCGGGACAGCAGTTACATCCTTTGCTGTTCTGATTAGTCATAGTCGAAAACGATTGACTGTCATACATAAAAAGAAAAAAAACAAAGTAAATAAACAAATCAACAAAATATCTAAAACTAACTTGAAACCATACGCGTTTACATTTCAAATGTACACGTAAGTGGTTCTCTCTCTCTCTCTCTCTCTCTCTCTCTCTCTCTCTCTCTCTCTCTCTCTCCCGTCGATCCCGCCCTCTCTCTCTCTCTTCTCTCCTCTCTCTCTCTCTCTCCTCTCTCTCTCTCCTCTCTCCCCCCTCTTATCTCTCTCCTCTTTCTCTCTCTTCTCTCCTCTCTCTCTCTCCTCTCTCTCTCTCCTCTCTCCCTCCTCTTATCTCTCTCCTCTCTCCCTCCTCTTATCTCTCTCCTCTTTCTCTCTCTCTCTCCTCTCTCCCTCTCCTCTCTCTCTCTCCTCTCTCCCCCTCTCTCTCTCCTCTCTCTCTCTCTCTCTCTCTCTCTTTGCTCAATAACCACTCAGGTGAAAACACAATCCGGAGGTATTTTTTACATAGAATCTAGGTCGTCCAGCCACCTTACCACCAGTGCCAGATATTGTTTTGCATTTGACCTTTATTAATCTTTCTTTGTTGTGTTTTCTTGGAGGTAACACTGACTTTTTAAACCCTATCAAACCCTCCAAGTTTCAGAAACTGAAACTGATACTTGGAGGGTTTGATAGGGTTTAAAAAGTCAGTGTTACTTGCATATTGTACTGAAATATCGACAGACGCGCGCGCGCGCGCGCCGTGTGTGTGTGTGTGTGTGTGTGTGTGTGTGTGTGTGTGTGTGTGTGTGTGTGTGTGTGTGTGTGTGTGTGTGAGCTTAATGAATGAATGGCAGTTTATGAAGAACGCATTGAATCTTCAAGAAGATACAAAAAACACAAGAACAAGAAAAACAAAAGAAAACAACAACAAAAACAAAAACAACCCCACCACTTCTAAATGTTTCAATGGTATCCATTTATTCATTAATTTACCTATTCATTCAGGTGTGAGATACGCTCAGGGCCACAGTTCGTACTGAGAAGCTACACATTTCACGGCCTGAGGTTCGAATCTCGCCTCTACCACTACGAAGATCCAGACTGCAGTAAGCCACTGTATGCGATCGTAGCTAATGGAATACATCGGCTTCTTCAGGTAAAGTCAATGACTTTTGTCCGGGTTTTCTGTTTTGTTTTGGTTTTTTATTCGGGTTTCTTCTTCTTCTTCTTCTTCTTCTTCTTCTTCTTCGTTCGTGGGCTGCGACTCTCACGTTCACTCGTATGTACGACTTAGTTTTTACGTCTTCTTCTTCTTCTTCTTCTCCTCCTCCTCATCATCATCATCATTGTTTCATTATTATTATTATTATTTATTTTATTTATTTATCATTATTATTGTTGTTATTGTTGTTATTATTATTATTATGTGTGTAGTAGTAGTGGTAGAAGCCATCGCCGGCAAGATCTTCGCCCGCATCATACTGAACAGACTGGTTGACCATGTCTCCAACACAGTCATCCCTGAAGCACAGTGTGGCTTCCGCTCAGGCAGGGGAACATGTGACATGGTGTTTGCCGTACGCCAGGTGCAGGAGAAGTGCCGTGAGCAGAACAAGGAGCTCCACATGGTCTTTGTAGACCTGACTAAGACCTTCGACACGGTGAACCGCCGTGGTCTGTGGAAGATCCTCCAAAAGTTCGGCTGCCCAGAGAGCCTAATCCAGCTGATTGCGTCTTTCCACGATGGCATGCAGGCGAGAGTATAGGAAAATACTGACATGTCGGATCCGTTCCCTGTGGTAAATGGAGTGAAGCAGGGCTGCGTCCTGGCACCCACACTGTTCTCTATTCTCTTCTCTACCATGCTGATTGACGCCTTCCAAGACTGTGACCGGGGCATCTACGTTCAGATTCGCACAGATGGCAAACTTTTCAACTTGCGGCGACTCCACGCCAGGTCCAGGGTGTTTGAGGCACTGTTAAGAGAATTCTTCTTCGCTGATGACTGCGCGCTTGCTGCCCACACCCATGAGAACATGCAGTTAATTATGGACAGATTCTCAACCTCCTACAGGCTTCTTTGGACTCACTATCAGCCTCAGCAAGACCGAGTCCATGTACCAACCAGCTAGCTCACAGAACGCCAGTGCCTGCCCCCCACCTGCAATCAAGATCAATGACACAGAGATCAAATCAGTCAACAAGTTTTGCTACCTGGGTAGCACCCTATGCAGCAACGGAGCCCTTGATGCAGAAGTGACGCTGCGCATCGCCAAGGCCAGCTCCGCCTTTGGCAGACTCAACAACAGGCTGTGGAACAACAAAGGCATCAGGCTCAGCACCAAAATCAAAACCTACAGAGCTGTTGTGCTGACCACCTTGTTGTACTGCTGTGAAACATGGACGACGTATCGCCGTCACATTCAACAACTTGAGCAGTTTCACCAGAGATGCCTACGAAAGATCCTCGGCATAAAGTGGCAAGACAGGGTCTCCAACCTCCAGGTCCTAGAGAGGAGCCGCCTGCCCAGCATCTAAAGCCTGCTGATGCAGTGTCAGCTACTACAAGTTGTCCGCATGACAAACAGCAGGATCCCGAAGATGCTTTTGTATGGCCAGCTGAAGGAAGGCCACCGTGAACGTGGAAGACCCTGCAAGCGCTTCAAGAACACCTTGAAGACAAACCTCAAAGCCTGTGAGGTAGACATCGCTTCCTGGGAAACTGATGCCCTTGACCGCTCTCGCTGGAGGATGCTGTGCTCTAGTGGCACAAAGACGTTTGAAAACAAGAGAACGCTGGCCATTAAGGAGAAGCGTGAGCGAAGGAAGCAGGGCTCAACTTCCGGAGACATTTTCCCTTGCAACACCTGTGGGAAGTGCTGCGCATCCAGAATCGGCCTCTTCTCCCATATGAGGACACACACTGACAGATAAGCCTGCCTGCCTACTCATCCGTCGGTCTGACGGGAGACTCCATCATCTGTATGTAGAAGCCATCCTTTAGTCTCGTGCCACTTCTGGCGCCCAGTCGGTCGTGTGTGTGTGTGTGTGTGTGTGTGTGTGTGTGTGTGTGCGCGCGCGTGTGTGTGTGTGTGTGTGTGTGTGTGTGTGTGTGTGTGTGTGTGTGCGTGTGTGTGTGTGTGTGTGTGTGTGTGTGTGTGTGCGTGCGTGCGTCACCATCAATATAACACACACACAACAACAACAAACAATAACAACAACAACAAATAATAATAACAACAACAACAAAACCGTCCTCCCTCCCTCCACAGGAATCGTGGGTGATCCCGGGAGTCCTGGAAGCCACCTACCGCCTGGAGAAAGCCTACCTGGTTCCTTACCGCCAGGACATCGCCGACCACCTTTTCAGGCACCTGAAGGACTCCTGCGGCGACGTCCTTCCCGCCTCCCCCCCTACCCTCACACCCTTTCACAAGTACCCCATCCTCTCCCTCCCCAGAACCAGCGGCAGAAACCACCCACCACCACCACGGCCAAACTCCCGACAGCTCCGCGAAGATTTCGACTGCACCCAGCCTTTGAATTTCACGCTGAACGAGCTGCAATTGGTCCGCTTGGAAACGCGCGTGCATCACGGGACTGTGTCGGCCAATGGGATGGCGGCGCGGAACTCTGGGAACGCTTGGGGCGGGGCCCGCCGTCGCGTGGTTCGCGAGCTGTTGCTAGGCGACGTGCACACGGAGCCTGCGCAGAGGCAGAGTCACCGGCCGACGAGCTTCCAGGAGCCGCTTCGCGATGCGGAGGTGGGTGTTGTTGTTGTTTGTTTGTTGTGTTTTGTTCTGTTTTGTTTTGTCTGTTGTTTGGGACTGTTTTAGTTCCTGGCTTTTTTAAATTTTTTATAATAAATGATATGTTATAAGATCTTCTTCTCCTCCTCCTCCTCCTCCTCCTCCTCCTCCTTCTTCTTCTTCTTCTTCCTCTTCTTCTCCTCCTCCTCCTCCTCCTCCTCCTCCTTCTTCTTCGTCTTCTTCGACTCCTTTAACTCTCTGAAGAGTCATGGAGCACTGCACAGGAGAATTGTTCACAAGTTCCTCCAGGTCTGTCGGCTGTGTGTCCAAGCCCGGGTCTCTCTGCAAAAAAGGTTTTCCTGTCCATGCTGCAGTGTTGTCAGTCTGTCGTGTTTTTTCCCCCCCTGTATTATCATTATTATAGGATACTTCTGTATAAACGCACATATAAAAAGCATTTGACACAAGCATCTATGCTTATCAGATGGGTGGACACACAAATATCAACGACAGCGATATATCAGAAAGGAAACGAGTCAAGAAAACAAACAAACAACGAACAAAACGAAACAACCCAAAAAATCCCACTTTAAACGCGCCAATAATAGATATCACATTTCAAGTATGATATCCACATATTTTTTTGTCAAGAAAACACACACACACACACACACACACACACACACCAAAACACACACACACACACACACACACACACACACACTAGAAAGGAAACGAGTCAAAATACTTTTTATGCGCCAGTAATAGACATAACATTTTACGAAAGTGTGAAGTCCAAAATTAATACACTCTTGGTCTCCGAAATTCAGGCAAGAATTAAGATGAAATAAAATAAAATAAGATGAAATAAGATAAGACAAGACGAGATGAGAGAAATCAAAATGAAATAAAATAAAACAAAACGAAATAAGACAAAATAAAATGCCCCAACCCGATAACGTTTTCCCCCAAACCCAAGCAAAACCGACGAGAAGAAGAAGAAGAAGCAAGCAAGCAAGCAAGCAAAAGTGTTCTCTTTGTATGCTGTACAAAACGTCGCCTTACAGCGGGAAGCGTGGCCCGTGCCTTTGAGCGACGCGCGGACCCCTGCGGTACACCGCTTGGCCCAGATGAATGGCCTGTGGCGAAGGCTCCCTTGAAGTCTGTTGACAGTATCAGCTGACATTAGCTGTCACAGCGGGGAGTGTCGTGGAGTCACACTCCTTCATCGCTGTTGGTGTCGACGGGGTCAGCAAGCAAGTGTTGAAAGCTGGGTTAGTTTTCCTGGGCTGAGCAGTCGTAGTAGTATTAGTAGTAATTGTAGTAGTAGCAGCAGTAGCAGTAGTAGTCGAAGTAGCAACAGCAGTAGCAGCATTCAGGAGACGGTTAAATCAGACACCTCTTTTTTTGTCTGTCTGTATTAATCTGTTTGCCACCTCTCTCTCTGACTCTCTGTCTCTATCTTTGTCTCTGTCTATCCGTCTGTCTCTGTCTGTCTGTCTTTCTGCCTGTCTCTCCCTCTCTCTCTATCTCTTGTTGTTGTTTTTTTCTGTCTTCTAGATCTTCATATAAAACTACTAAGAATACAAGTTTGTTCAAACCATATTCTTAGCATTTTGCAATTATTGTAAAAAATAAAAGCGTGCTCAAATGATTACACCACTAAAGAAGCAAACCAGGCTCACCAATCAAATCGTGGTGGCAAGTCCTGAAATGAAGTTGATACTACACAAGGGAAGCAAAACAACGTCGTTAACTTCCTGCTGTTACACATCCCCTGGACCCAAGAGAGCGTTGCCGAGGAATGGCTCGAGGGACGGGAGTAGTGGCCGAATGGTTCAGAGCCCGCGATGTCCTGAGTTTGATCCCCGGTTTAGGCGCGCCTGGTGGAGTTAAGGGTGGAGAGTTTTCCGATCTCCCAGGTCAACAACAAATGTGCAAACTTGCTAGCGCCAGAACCACCTTCGTGCGTACACGCATGCACGTTTATAAAGATTCTGCAGTTTATGTCAGCGCTCGCATTGTTATGAAGACAAAAATAAAAGAGAGAAGAAAACACCCAGCATGCACGCCCTGAAAACGGAGTACGGCTGCCTACATGGCGTTGTTTAAAAACTGTCATACTCGTAAAAGCCCACTAGTATGTACGAGTGAATATAGCAGATGCAGCCCACGAAAGCAGAAAAACAAGGAACAGGAGTTGGAGAAGAAGAAGAGGAAAAGGAGGAGGGGGAGGAAGAGGAGGAGAAGAAGAAGGAGGAGGAGGAGAAGCAGAAGGAGGAGGAGAAGAAGAAGAAGGAGGGGGAGGAGCAGAAGAAGAAGGAGGAGGGAGAGGAGCAGAAGGAGGAGGAGGAGAAGGAGGAGGAGGAGAAGCAGAAGAACAAGGAGGAGGAGGGGGAGGAGCAGAAGGAGGAGGAGAAGAAGAAGGAGGAGGAGCAGCAGCAGAAGAAGGAGGAGAAGAAGAAGGAGGAGGAGCAGAAGGAGGAGGAGAAGAAGAAGGAGGAGGAGGAGGGGGAGGAGCAGAAGAAGAAGGAGGGGAGGAGCAGAATGAGGAGGAGGAGCAGCAGAAGAAGAAGGAGCAGAAGAAGAAGGAGGAGGAGAAGGAGGAGCAGAAGAAGAAGGAGGAGGAGAAGGAGGAGGAGCAGCAGCAGCAGAAGATGGAGGAGGAGAAGAAGGAGGAGGGGGAGGAGCAGAAGAAGAAGGAGGAGGAGGGGGGAGGAACAGAAGAAAGAGGAGGAGTAGAAGAAGAAGAAGGAGGAGGAGGAAGAGCAGAAGGAGGAGGAAGAGCAGAAGGAGGAGGAGAAGAAGAAAGAGGAGTAGCAGCAGCAGAAGAAGAAGGTGGAGGAGAAGGAGGAGGAGAAGAAGAAGGAGGAGGAGGAGAAGGGGGAGGAGCAGAAGAAGAAGAAGAAGGAGGAGAAGAATGGCTGGCGGCGATGACAGGTTTGGGGGTTGGGTCTGACAGATGTTGTCAAACCATGACACTCTTCGGGTGGCTTGTTTGGCCAAACTGATAGCCCCCGCTAGCTTCGCTCACTGGGTCAGCGGTGCAGTGTGTAATGGAACCAGAAGCCAGTTGTTGATTTTTGTGTGTGTTCTTTATCCTTCACAACTCAGCTATGGCTCTGTGTGTGTGTGTGTGTGTGTGTGTGTGTGTGTGTGTGTGTGTGTGTGTGTGTGTGTGTGTGTCTGTCTCTGTCAGTCTGTATCTCTCTGTCAGTCTCTGTCTCTCACTCTGTCTCTGTCTGTGTCTCTTTCTGTCTCTCCCCACTGACTTTGTTTTTTTTCTATATCCCTCTCTTTCTTTCTTACATTCACGTCCTTTCTCTCTCTCTCTCTTCTCTTTCTCTCTCTCTCTCTCTCTTCTCTCTCTCTCTCTCCGACTCTCTCTTCTCTCTCTCTCCCTCTCTTACTCTGGCTGTAGCTGTGTCAAGGTACATAATGCGCTCTCTGTCCCTTTCTCTCTCTCTCTCTCTCTTTCTTTCTGTCTCTCTCTGCCTCTGTCTGTCTGTCTGTCTGTCTGTCTCTTTCTCCTCTCTTAACTTTCCTCTCTCTCTCTCTCTCTCTCTCTCTCTCTCCATCTATATCTGTCTGTCTCTTTCTCATCTGTTAACTTCCCTGTTTACCTTTCTGTTTTTCCTACCCCCCCTCCCTCCTTTCCCTGTCCCTTCTGTCTCTCTCTCTCTCTTCCTCCTTCTGTCTTTCTCCCCCCCCCCCCACCACCCCCATACCCCTCTCTCCCTCCCCCCTCTCTCTCTTTCCTTCTCTCTCCCACTCCATTCTCTCTTACTCCCTCCCCCTAATTCTCTCTCCCACCATCACCCTCCCTCTCTTCTTCCTCCTCCTTGCTCCTCCCCCCTTTCTCTCTCTCTCGGTTTCAGTTTCTCTCTCTCTCTCTCGCTCTCCCTCTCCCTCCCACCATCACCTCACTTTCTCCTCCCTCTCCTCCTTCCTTCCTTCCTCCCCCCCCCCTCCACCCCCTGTTTATCTCTCTTCTTCTCTTTCTCTCTCTCCTTCCACCATCACCCTCCATTTCTCCTCCCTCTCTCTTCCTTCCTTCGCCCCCCTCCACCCCCTGTTTCTGTCTCTCTCCCCCCTCTCTCTCTCCTTCCACCACTCTCTCTCTCTTCTCCTTCCTCCTTGCTCCTCCTCCTCTTTCTCTCTCTCTCTCTCTCTCTGTTTCAGTTTTTTTTCTCTCCCTCCCACCATCACCTCCCTCTCTCCTCTCCCTCTTTTCCCTCCTCCTTCCTCCTCCCCCTCTTCCTCTCGCTCTCTCTCGTTTCAGTTTCTCTCTCTCCCTCCCTCCATCACCTCCCTTTCTTTCCCCCCTCTCTTCCTTCCTCCACCCCCCTCCACCCCCTGTTTGTCTCTCTCTCTCTCTCTGTCTCTCCACCACCCTCCCTCTCTTCTCCCTCCTCCTTCCTCCTCCCCCTCTTTCTCTCTCTTGCCTTCTCTCTCTCTCTCTCTCTCTCCTTCCATCACCCTCCCTCTCTTCTCCCTCCTCCTTCCTCCTCCCCACCCCCTCTCTCTCTCTTTCTCTCTCTCTCTCGCCTTTCCATCTTATCAGCGTGTTTGACTTTCAACGCACATTAATCTCCCGCTGATTGAGGAGCGAAAGGGAGTTAAGTGTGTCGGCCCCTTTGATGTCCCCCCCCACACACCCCCACCCCCAGACAGCCGTCCCCTTTAAACCCAGGAGGGTGACGTGCCTCGGTGGTGATGCTGGTGTCGCTCAGTGTTTTGGGGAGCCAAGCGGCCCCCGCTGCCTTGGAAATGACGTGGTGTGATGACCTACTTAGTGTGTGCAAGCAGCAGAATAATCTGGTGATTAATGACAGCGAGAGGTTAGGAGGGGATGGTGGGAGGAGGAGGGGAGGGGGGAGTGTCTTTTTTCCTTTCCCTTCCTTCTTATTTATTCCTTCCTTCCTTCCTTCCTTTCCCTCTCACCCCTGCAGTCCTCACCACACTCCCCATAGTATTCCCTCCCTACTCCCATGAGACGTTAGTCGTGTCAGGGTGAAATGACTCAGCCGAGGCACCCCCGTATACAGTATGCATTTAACGCATGTAAAAGAACCTTCACCAAGGCAACGACAGGATTATCCCTGCCAAAAATTCATTTTTGACAAGGAAAAAAACAACAAAAAAACCCCAAGACACTTGCAGGCAGAAATAAAAACAACAACAAGAACAAAAGGAACAAGAGAGGCAAGGCCTTCAAGACTCACTTGTGATAAATTAAGTCCCCTAGCATTAATTAGAGAGTAATTTCCTTTTTTTACCCTCTGCACCAAAACGTTTGCAAAATAAATAAAACTTCCATACATAGCAAAAGAAGTTCCTGTTTGAACAAAAAAAAATGATAATAATGAGTGCTCTTGTTGTTGGGTCAGAATATCAGATCAAAGTGCCAAGTTTAGAGAATACGAAAAATATAAATATAACAGTAAATGCAGTTTGCATATAATTAGGCTTCATTTTTTTTTTGTGCCCATCCCAGAGGTGCAATATTGTTTTAAACAAGATGACTGTAAAGAACTGAATTTTTCCTATTTTTATGCCAAATTTTGTTGTCAACTGACAAAGTATTTGCAGAGAAAAGTTTACCACGGACACACAGACACACACACACACACACACACACACACACACAGACAACCGAACACCGGGTTAAAACGTAGACTCACTTTGTTTACACAAGTGAGTCAAAAACGGGTGGAGCTCTTCACTGTAGCGAGGCACTCTCCCAGTTGGGGGGAGAGCAGCCAGAATCTCTCAAAGAGAGATCTGTGGTGGCCAAAGAGTATTTACAATTGATTGATTGATTGATGTGGATACTTATATAGCGCCTATCCTAGGTCAGAGACCAATCTCTAAGCGCTTTACATACACGGGGTCATTTGCACCACAGGCTGCCTACCTGGGTAGAGCCGACTGACGGCTGCCACTGGGCACTCATCATTTGTTTCCTGCGTCATTCAATCAGATTTCAGGCACACACACATACACACTCAGACAGAAATGTAACATTTTACGTGTATGACCGTTTGTTTGTTTTTTATTTACCCCGCCATGTAGGCAGCCATACTCCGTTTTCGGGTGTGTGCATGATTCTTGTTTCCATAACCCACCGAATGCTGACATGGATTACAGAATCTTTAACGTGCGTATTTGATCTTCTGCGTGCGCATACACACGAAGGGGGTTCAGGCACTAGCAGGTCTGCACATATGTTGACCTGGGAGATCGGAAAAATCTCACTCCTTTACCCACCAGGTGCACCGAGATTCGAACCCAGGACCCTCAGATTGAAAGTCCAGCGCTTTAACCATTCGGCTATTGCACTCGTCAGTGCAACACAATACAATGCATCTTTTTCTCTCGTTCCTTCTCTCTCTCTTTTCTTCCTGAATTAAGTTAATGATGTAAGAATGTCGCACTGCATTTTGTAATCGTGTCAGTATCATATGTAAATTTATTGCTATTTACGCTTGTATTATTTCTGTTGTTGTTGTGCTCGGTAGAATTTGTGTGTGTTTCTTGTAATTGTTTATTTCCATATTATCCTTTCCAGACCGCCACTACCCCAATTTCTTCCTTTTTTAATTTAAAAAAAATAATAACTTTCTTCTCCTTTTTTATGAGGGCAGGATGTAAAAAAGGTGTATAAGCTTATTATTTTACCCTCAATAAAGATCATTTTGACTTGACTTGACAATACAACACAACACAACACAACACAGCACAGTATAGCGGTGACCCCCCACTCCACCCCACCCTCTTCCCTTTCCATCTTCCGTTTCTCTTCTCTGGTTTCTTATTGGTGGGATTTGGGACAAATTAGGTATTTAGATGAGCCATGTGTGAGATTTGACTTCTGAAATCCATGGTCAGTTTCAGTTTCATCCTGAAGGCCATAGATTAATGCGCTGGTCATCAAGGAACGGTGACGAAAATAGTGTCATCAGATTAGCTACACAGTTGCAAATGACAATTATTGTGTGTGCTTGTGTTCTGTGTTCAAACGCACATATGTGGGTGTTTGCATGTGTAATTTGTACTGAGTTGTATTGTTTGACTTTTCATCACAGCGTAATCATTTCTCAGTAGCTGCACAAGTGCAGATGATATTGTGTGTGTGTGCTTGTGTTCTGTGTGTCTGAGTGTGTGCAAACGCACATATGTGGGTGTGCGCATGTGTAATTTGTATTGTATTGTATTGTATTGTTTGGCTTTTCATCACAACATATTACTCTGTGTGAAATTCAGACTGCTGTCCCCTGAGAGAGTACAACGCTGACGGGCGCAATAGCCGAGTGGTTAAAGCGTTGGACTGTCAGTCTGAGAGTCCCGGGTTCGAATCACAGTGACGGCGCCTGGTGGGAAAAAAGGTGGAGATTTTTCCGATCTCCCAGGTCAACATATGTGCAGACCTGCTTAGTGCCTGAACCCCGTTCGTATGTATATGCAAGCAGAAGATCAAATACGCACGTTAAAGATCCTGTAATCCATGTCAGCGTTCGGTGGGTTAATGGAAACAAGAACATACCCAGCATGCACCCCCCCCCCCCCCGAAAACGGAGTATGGCTGCCTGTATGGCGGGGTAAAAACGGTCATACACGTAAAAGCCCACTCGTGTGCATAAGAGTGAACGTGGGAGTTGCAGCCCAGGAACGCAGAAGAAGAGGAGAAGACGAAGAAGAGTACAACGCTACATTGCAGCACTGCCCCCTTTATTCTACCTGCAAGTTTTCCCATCAAAGTGGGTTTCCTGCAGAAAGTTTGCCTGGGACAACCCATTTGTTGCCGTGGGTTCTTTTATGTGTGCTATGTGCGTGCTGCACACGGGACCTCGGCTTTTTCGTCTTTTCCGAATGACTAGCGTTCAGAGCACCAGTCAAGATCTAGCTGAAAGGGAGAAAATACTGGCGATCAAGGGGTTTGATCCCGTGCACTCAGATTCTCTCGCTTCCTAGGCGGACGCTTTACCACCAGGCCACCACTGCACTTCACACTCCTGTTTTCATACTGTGTCAGGATTATTATCACAATATTATCATAGCTTCCTCCCAGACAGTTCGATCGTGAACATTACTTCCAGTCAATATATTAGAATGCGAAAACTTCGGACGTGCAGGAAAAGCTCAGTCGTTTAAGGGAAAAAAAAATTAGACTCAGTTCTTGAAATGTAACATTTCAATGATACAGGTATCTTCACAAAAACGCCAGACGCAGCCAATTAACTTGTTCTTTATTGCATGCCAGGTTCTTGACGCATTTCAAAGGAGGCAAACATTCTGAACATCCGCTGACAGTCGGGATCTACAGAGGGTTGCAATGAATGGCTCGTAGCAATCTAATCTTTCGGTGGCTGGGGCTGTCAGATCATGTAAAGCCATCACACTTAAGGGGGTTTGTTTGGCCAAACTGATAGCTCTCTCGCTCGCTATTGCCACTGCTCACTGGGTCAGCTTGCGGTATCGGAGACAGTTTGTGTTTCATGTCTCCTTTTCCCTTGACAACTCAGGTATGCTTCTCCTTCCACCACTCGCCCCCTCCCCTCTCTCTCTGTCTCTGTCTGTCTCTGTGTCTGTATCTCTCTCTCTCTCTCTCTCTCTCTCTCTCACACACACACACACACACACACACACACACACACACACACACACACACACACACACACACACACACACATTTTGTTCTCTTCAAACACATTAGAGAAAACTATATTCGGCCCAAATATTATCGACAACCCTTGCCTCTTTAAACTGGCTTCCTTGTTATCTTGTACTGACGATAGCGTTGTTAGAAATAGGTCTATGTAATCTTTATAAAGCATTTAAGTGCGGAGAAATTGCTGTTTGATAGTTTGATGAAAGACTCGTAATATTTATTTCTGTATCTTGTCCAGTCCTTTTGTTCTGAATTGTTTACAGCTCGTTTGATATTGTTGACATTCCCCTTCACGAGTGGCTGAGGCCTGCTGTGAATAAATTCATATTCAGTCTTCAGTCTCTTTGTCTCTCTCTTCTTCTTCTTCTTCTTCTGCGTTCACTCGTATGCACACGAGTGGGCTTTTACGTGTATGACCGTTTTTACCCCGCCATGTAGGCAGCCATACTCCGTTTTCGGGGGTGTGCATGCTGGGTATGTTCTTGTTTCCATAATGCTGACATGGATTACAGGATCTTTAACGTGCGTATTTGATCTTCTGCTTGCATATACACACGAAGGGGGTTCAGGCTCTAGCAGGTCTGCACATATGTTGACCTGGGAGATCGTAAAAATCTCCACCCTTTACCCACCAGGCGACGTCACCGTGATTCGAACCCGGGACCCTCAGATTGACAGTCCAACGCTTTAACCACTCGGCTATTGCGCCCGTCTGTCTCTCTCTTTCTCTCTCTTTTTCTTCCTTTCTCTCTCTCTCTCTCTCTCTCTCTCTCTCTCTCTCTCTCTCTTTGTGACCCCTCTCTCCCTCTCATTCTCTCCCATGGTCACTCACCCACTCGCTCTCTTACCTTTCCACCAACAGATGTCAGGAGTGGAACGACCATGTACAAAATAGTGAAAGATGTTCTATGTTCACATCGATTAAAAGGAATCATTTCACAGAGCCATATTTAGCCAAGAATATTAACCGAGCTAGTCATTAAATGGGATTTAACTAGGTTTCGTTTTGGTGTATCTGATATTAATGTAAACAGTAAAAGATATAAAACCAGCACTGTAAACGACATAGTATGTCCGTTATGTAGATCTGCAAAAGAAGATGAAGTCCATTTCGTATTATGTTGTCCTGTATTAGATGACCTGAGACAAAGATATATTCCGTTGAGATACTATAGCAGACCAAGTAAATTTTAGTTAGTATTACTCCTCTCTTCTACAAATGATAACTTTTTTCTCCGAATCTTGTCATTATTTATCTATAAGTCATTAAAAAGACATCGTTTCATGATTGGTTAAATAGAACTGAGCTTTGTTTGAGCATACAATGTTGTAAGATGATATCCCTATGCAAATCTGTTCTTACAAAAAAAATTATGTAATCACCCCTTCAAATGGGGCCGTGGCCTTATTGAATAATCTTTCGTTTCGTTTTTCTCTCCCTTCCTATCCATCAGCGCTCATGACACTCTTACACGCACTTCTCTCTCGTTCAGCTGAGCAGTGAGGAAGTTAAGTGTGTCGGTCCCTTTGATGTCTCCTCCCCAGACAGCCGCCCCCTTTAAAGCCAGGAGGGTGACGTGCCTCGGTGGTGATGCTGGTGTCGCTCAGTGTTTTGGGGAGCCAAGCGGCCCGCTGCCTCGGAAATGACGCGCTGGCCTAGCTTAGTGTGTGCAGGCAGCAGAATAATCTGGTGATGGATGATGGGCAGACAAGAGTTCCTCCCGTCCCAACCCTCCCCCCACCCTCCCATACACCCCTGTCCCCTCTCTGTATTCACAGCCTTCATCTGTGTCACCCGGTGTCTCCTCCACCATTTTTCTTCCGTATTGTTCTGGATGAATACAACGCAACGTAACGCAACGCAACGCAACGCAATAAATTGCAGTACGACGCAATACAGTACTATGCAATACGGTACAGTACAATACAATGCAATACAATAAAAATCTGTTTACCCAGATAGAAATTATGTATGCATTCAAAGACTCGTCACTCATACCACACAGTATCTCAGCTCATGGTTGAGGAGTCCAACATACATATCGACATGAAAAAAGATTGAACTCAAGAAATAAAGATGTAAAACATATCATGCTGAATTTAAACAGGAAAAGTGATAAAACATAGCAGCATGATTTATCACACACTAAAATTAATTAGCATGTACGTTTAAAGAAAAACATGATTTATCACACACTGAAATTTATTAGCATGTACGTTGACAGAAAAACTAAGATACATTATTTCTGAATACGAGACACCACGATAAAGTTATCATTAAAAATCCCTCAGTGACAGTTTTTGTA
>NC_134884.1:6126926-6129426 GCF_041734735.1 Babylonia areolata
GATAAATCGGCTCCTTCTGAACTGGTGGCATTCAGAGGTGTACCAGCCGGGGTCTCGAAAAGGTTAATGCACGGCCATATTTCATCGGATTATTCTGCAGTAAATTCCTATTACTCCGCAGTAAATTCACATCACTCTCGCATTGGTCGACGTACGGCCCGGAGCCCCCGGCACGGCTTTGAAGTTTTTGTTGCTGTTCTATGGAGAGGAAGGCTGGCGAGATGTATTCAGAGTGTTTTGTTGTGTTTCGTGTGATGAAGGATAGGGGGGGACGTCATTCTCTGTCGCGGAGAATTGATGCCCCCTTTTTCGGAGGAAGGTGTTTAGCGGTACGGGTGTGTCGGACAGAATGTCGCTATTAGCACGGGAGTCGGGTTTTTTTCTTTAATTTTATTTATTTATTTATTTATTTATTTTTTTTTTACTGCGCTAAGTGCCCAGTCGTGCGTACAATAAGGGCCACCTCTCTGTCTTGTTGTCATTATCACCACTTAAAACTTGCACACGAACCATCGATTGTTGGTAGAACGAGGAAGAAGCGAGAATGATTAATCAAGAGAAGAGATAGACGTGGTAACCTCCAGGAGCTAGTTGCATTGCTCGGACGGAAGTAGCCTAGTATGGTCGTAACCCTGCTACTAACTGTGTAGTAGTATGGAACTGACCAATGGCGCAGTTCGATCAACGTAGGCATTTTAGTCACGTGTAACTGTCAAAAAGTTTAGAACCAAGCAATGCAACTGGCACCAGACGTATAGGCTTTAAATTTCGTTTTTAATTTTCTGTTTAAAAGAACTTATGGTGTGGAATGTATATGTATGCACAGTTCCACTTTCGTGTAACAGTTCCAGACTTGCAGAATAGAGGTGCTGTGGTTTTAGTTTTTGGTTTTTGTGAGTTTGCGTGTTCTCTCTCTTTTTTTCTTTTTTTTTTTTTTCTTTGTAGCCTGAAAGTACGCCGGATGAATACTTCCTCATTCATCTCCACTGTTGTGGAGATGCAGTTTAGGCTATTTATGTGTGTCTGCTGTATGTAGAGTGGAATGACCGTTTAGCTTCATACAAGCCAATACAGTTTTGCTAAACCCAAATGCCCGGTCCACAAGATAACTCTCCTCATATCTCACCCTCTTTCTCTATGTCTGTGTTTCTCGGGTTTTTTGTTTGGTTGGTTGGTTGGTTGGGTTTTTGTTTGTTTTTTGTGGGTTTTTTTGTTGTTGTTGTTGTTGTTTGTCTCGCTCTGTCTCTCTGTCAGTATCTCTGTTTGTCTTGTTTGTCTGTCTGTCTCTGTCTCTGTCGTTTATTTCTACATACCCTCGTTCTCTCTCTCTCTCTCTCTCTCTCTCTCTCTCTCTCTCTCTCTCTCTCTCTCTCTCTCTCTCTCTCTCTCACGACAAAATACCAAAGTGCCGCTTATCCCTTAGTAGTTTAGTTTACTTTGATTATATGTTTTTCCTTTCTGTTCCATTTTATTTGTTTTGCACCATTTTTGTTCTGATTTGGACCTATTATGTCACTGGAGCTTTACAGCTAATGACATTAAACATTTCAATGTTTTCTCTCTCTCTCTCTCTCTCTCTCTCTCTCTCTCTCTTCTCGCTGTCTCTTTCTCTCTCTATCTATCTATCTATCTGTCTCTCGGTCGGTCTGTCTTTCTGTCCATCTCAGCTCGTGTTTCTTTTTTTCTTTCTTTTTTCTTCTGTATTCATTTTTGTTGTTGTTGTTGTTTGGGGTTTTTTGTTTGTTTTGTTTTTTGTTTTGTTTTTCGTTTTTTTACATTTTAGGACTAATCAACTCGTTTCCTCATTATAAAATGCAAGATAAAAACTCCATCTGTCCGTCCGCCCACCCGTCTGTCTGTCTGTCTGTCTCTCTCTCTCTCTGTATCTCTGTCTCTCTCTCTCTCTCAGACTTTCTACGCATCTCTCTCTCTCTCTCTCTCTCTCTGTCTCTCTCTCTCTCTGCCTGTCTCCCTCTCTCTCTTTCTCTCCCTCCCTCCCACTCTCCTTCCAGGTCCATCACCCCCCCCCCCGCCCCCCCCGACACCCCCCGCTCTCCCCCTCCCTCCCCGCCCTCCTTCCCTCTCTTTCCACTTCCTCGCTTCTCCTTCCCTTCCCCTTTCTTCCACTCTTTTTCATCTTCCTCCCCTCCCCCCCCCCTCTCCCCCCCCCCCCCCACCCCCCACCCCCGCCCCTTTCACGCTGTTCCCCTCATCGTCAAGCCATAACACTGTGGCATCAAAGGGGTGTGTGTCTTTTAGATAGCGACATTGGCCGCTAATGAGGCCAGCCGTTGGAAACTCTGTCTCTTTCTCTGTCTCTGCCTCTTTTCCCTTCCTCCCTCTCTCTCTCTCATTCTGTCTGTTTGTCTCTCTGTCTCTTGTCTGTCTGTCTGTCTCTCTATCTCAGTCTCTCTGTCCGTCTGTCCGTCTGTCTGTCTGTCTGTCTGTCTCTCTCTCTCTCTCTCTCTCTCTCTCTCTCCACACACACACACACACATAC
>NC_134884.1:6141926-6151926 GCF_041734735.1 Babylonia areolata
TGTTTTCGAGAAGATACTAAATAACTGTATGCGTGTAATATAATCGTCGGTTTTTCTCTTCTTTTTGACTCACTTGTGTAAACAAAGTGAGTCTATGTTTTAACTCGGCGTTCGGTTGTGTGTGTGTGTGTGTGTGTGTGTGTGTGTGTGTGTGTATCCGTGGTAAACTTTAACATTGACATTTTCTCTGCAAATTTGGCATAAAAATAGAAAAAATTCAGTTCTTTCCAGTCATCTTGTTTAAAACAATATTTCACCTCTGGGATGGGCACACACAAAAAATTAAAAAAAGAAGCCTAATTATATGCAAACTGCATTTACTGTTATATTTATATTTTTTGTATTCTCTAAACTTGGCACTTTGATATGATATTCTGACCCAACAACAAGAGCAGTCATTATTATCATTTTTTGTTCAAGCAGGAACTTCTTTTGCTAAGCATGGAAGTTTTATTTATTTTGCAAACGTTTTTGGTGCAGTTAGGAAAAAAGGGAAATTACTCTGTAATTAATGCTAGGGGACTTAATTTATCACAAGTGAGTCTTGAAGGCCTTGCCTCTCTTGTTTCTTCTCCTTTTTTGCGCTCTGTTCTTTCTTTCTTTTCTTCTTCTTCTTCTTCTTCTTTTTCATCCTTACTTTCCACGATCTCTTTGTCCTTTGTTCCCCAGATGTCTCTGTGCGGCGTCTGCTCCAGGGTCAGTAACTCTGACGCCCTCAACCCACCCCGCCTCGGAGTCCACCAAGGGACGCTACTCTCGCTGGAGGGCGAGTGGGTTAGCACGCGCTGTGAGTCACGTCAATACGGACAGTTCCTCACCAGGTAAACCCACGTTCCCCCTGTGTGTCTGCTAGCATTGCACGTAAAAGAGCCCACGGCAACAAGAGCGTTGTGTCCCTGGCGCAATTTTGTAATGAAAAAAAATCCACTCTAATTTCGTGTGTGTTCGTGTGTGTGTGTGTGTGTGTGTGTGTGTGTGTGTGTGTGTGTGTGTGTGTGTGTGTGTGTGTGAGAGAGAGAGAATCAGAATCAGTTTTAATATCAATTAAACCATACCAAGGTATATCAGACACGCACGCATAAGCGTGTGCGTGTCTCTCTCTGTGTGTGTGTGCGTGTGTGTGTGTGTGTGTGTGTGTGTGTGTGGAGGAGGGGGGGAGAGAGTTTGTATGTGCGAGCGTGTGTGAGAGACTGCGTACTGCGCATACGTGTCTTCTAAACCTCGGTTTTTTGTGGGGTTTTTTGTGGGTTTTTTTTGGGTTTTTTTTATACAAATGTAACATTAATTTCATTACAAACACACCATGTTGACACAAATGCAACATTTCACAAACGCACCATGTTCACACGAATGTAACATTTCATAACAAACACACAATGTTGACACAGATGTAACAGTTCACAAACACACCATGTTGACACAAAAGCAACTTCTAAACCTCGTTAAGGCTTAACTGACAATAGAAGACACAGATTGTTGGTTCTGTGGCTCCAGTGGTTCTGACTCCAACATGACGTTGTTCCTCACCCTGCAGATGGCTCCACTTCCTTCCGGACGGACACTCCTGGGAGGGTCGCTATGACTACTACCACGACGCCCTCTGTCGCCTGCCGTCCTTCACCCTCAGGGCAAAGGGCAGCTACGCCGGGGGTCAGGAGTCCAAGGTCATCCGGGGGTCAAAGGCCTACAGCTTCAAGACGACCCGCCTCAAGGTCACGGCGCGTGACGCTGACACGGTGGAGACGCTGAATCGCTATCACGTATGTGTGTGTGTGTGTGTGTGTGTGTGTGTGTGTGTTGTTCTTGGTTTTCCTCTTCTTCTTCTCCTTCTTGTTGTTGTTGTTGGAGGTGGGATGGGGTGGGGGAGTGGGGGAGTCTCCTTGTGTGTGTGTGTGTGTGTGTTGTTGTTGTTGTTGATGTTCTTCTCCTTGTTGTTGTTGTGTGGGGGTGGGGTCTCCTTGTGTGTGCGTGTATCTGTGTTTGCGTGTGTGTGTGTGTGTGTGTGTGTGTGTGTGTGTGTGTGTGTGTGTGTGTGTGTGTGTGTGTGTGTGTGTGTGTGTGTGCCGTGATGCATGCTCTGTTTTTCTTAAGAAATCGAAACTGACTGCACGCGCATGTCTCTCTCTCTCTCTCTCTCTCTCTCTCTCTCTCTCTCTCTCTGTCTCTCTCTCTCTCTCTCTCTCTCTCTCTCTCTCTCTCTCTCTCTCTCTCTCTCTCTCTCTCTCTCTCTCTGTGTCACAGGGCAGCGGGTGCGGGCAGGCCGGGCGCTGGCAGCGGGACCTGGAGCAGGACGTGACCAACACCTCGGGCTGCGTCACCCTGGGCATCCGCCTGCCCAGCCTGGAGCAGGACCTCCTGCGCATGGAGGCCGTGCACCGCAAGCTGCTGCTCTACGTGGGACAGAGGTCCACGGACCGACCCGTCAGGGACTACCACCACCCTCCACCCTCCGCCTTCCAGGCGCCCCTCGTCAAGTGCGACGCTCACGACCTCGACATGAGCATCAACTCACTGCCGGAGAGCAAGGTCGGGCACGCGCTGGCCTTGACCTCGCTGAAGAAGGTGGAAGGAGGCAGTGGTGGTGGTGGTGGTGGTGGTAGTGGTGGTGGTGGAGATTTCGGGGTGTCGGCAGCGGTGGCGTGGAGCCGTGGGCGTTTGCAGGCGGTGTGGATGTTGGCGGCAGTGGTGGTTGTGTTCGGGGATGTCCGGGTGTGAGTAAATGGAAGTGGGGTTGGGGAGTGGGTGGGGGCAGTTTGTTTAACTGTCCCCGTCGCACTCGCTAAGTGGTTGTAGACCAGAAATGAACAAGGAGGAATTTTGTTCTAATGCCCCCCCCCCCCCCCCCCCCCCCCCCCCCCCCCCCCTGTCACACACACACACACACACACACACACACACACACACACTGTTGGGTGTAGACCAGAATCAACGAGGTGGATGGATTGTGTTTGATATTCCCCTGTCATACACATACACTGGTGATTGAAGACCAAAAATGAACGAGGAGGAATTTGTTTCTAATGTCCACCCCCTCCCCGTGATACACACTGGTGATTTGTAGACCACAATAAGCGAGGAAAGCGTTTTGTGTCGGTTTTACTTTTTATTTTCCCCGCGATCCGCGAAGAATCCACGAACTGAACGTTCGTTGAACATGGAAAACTTTTAACGATGGAGCAAGACTTTTCTTCGTTACGTTTACGTGGGAATAGGCTTCCCTATTCTGTTGCAACGACTCAAGAAAAAAAACAACAGATGTTTTCTTTCTGTGTGTGTGTGTGGATTTGAAACTGAAAACTTGAGATGAACTTGTGTGGTGTAACATATGATAACACAGTCTGCGCTTCGTTGAAAACACACGCGGGCGCGCGCTCGGACGCAACAGTACATAGATACACAAATCCAAGAATAGGTTGTGTATGTTCTCCTCCACGTTCAACGAATATTCGCATTTAAAAAGCGAGAAGAAGAAGAAGAAGAAATGTAGGAAGAAGACTTTTCAACAGGAAGCAGCACAACACTGCAAGTACAAACACTCACGATTTTGTTTTCTTTTGTTTTGTTTTGTTTCTTGCACTCATTGGAAAACATTTTACCAAGGGCTCGGAGGTAATCAATGACCCCTGTGCTTTATGGACATTTTGAACTCCACTTTCACTTGGAGAGCATCCATTGACCAAGAGCTCGACAGCTATGATTGTTGTGCTTTATGAACATTTTCAGCATCAGTCTGGAACAGACAGATCAAGTTTGGGGGTGGAGGTGTGGTGATTTGTCGTGGGGGAGGGGGGGGGCGTGGGGGGGGGGAGATAAAGTAAAGGAGAAGAAAAACGGGTATTCGTGACTGGTGGCCATGTCGGAGATCTTGGCGTGCTAGTGCACCGTGTGGCACTGACAATGACAGTGACATGTGTGTGTGACTGACAGTGACATGAGTGTGGCAGTGACAATGACAGTGGCATGTGTGTGTGACTGACAGTGACATGAGTGTGTGACTGCCAGTGACATGAGTATGGCACTGACAGTAACAATGACAGTGACATGAATGTTGCAGTGACAGTGACATGAGTGTGGCACTGACAGTGACAATGACAGTGACATGAGTGTGGCGCTGACAGTAACAATGACAGTGACATGAGTGTTGCAGTGACAGTGGCATGAGTGTGGCATTGACAGTGACATGAGTGTGGCACTGACAGTGACAATGACAGTGGCACGAGTGTGGCACTGACAGTAACAATGTCAGTGACATGACTGTGGCACTGACAATGACCGTGACATGAGTGTGGCACTGACTGTGACAATGACAGTGACAGTGTGTAGCACTGATTGTAACAATGACAGTGACATGTGGGTGACACTGATAGTGACAACGACGATGATAACGACCATGACGTAGACAATGACACAGACAATGACAGTGATAGTGACAGCGACATCGATGGTGACGATGACAGTGATAATTACAGTGACAGTGACAAGACATGTGTATTCCCACTGTCGAACACAGCCGCAGGACAATGGAAAGAATGCCACACCTTTTTTTGTTTATCACAAGCAATCATTTGTCACTCCTATACCGTGTACATAATCATTATTCTGCCGTATTGTCTATAACAGAAAACATTGTTCTTTGACGTCTGTTCACTCAAAACACGAAGAGTATCGTTTGATTCTGGTTATTTTGCTGTATTGGTCTACAGAAACTGTATTCTTTGGTACCTGTTCACTCAAGCATGAAGAATACCCTTTGATTTCGGTTATTTTGCTGTATTGTTTAAAAAGAAAGTTTGTTCTTTGAAATATGGTTCCCTCAGACATCAAGAATATGCTATGTTGTTTTGTTATTGGTTTTTCTTGGTGTGTGTGTTTTCTTTTCTCTCGTTTTTTTCCCCCCTGGAAATATGAACGGACTTTTCTTTAAATCTAATTTCTACACTGACTCATAATCCATGTCACCAGTTTTATTCTTCGTCATGTCGTGTGTGTACATGGTAAATCAAAGTCTAGGAGGGACCTTAAAATGATACTGAATTACTAAACCATACCACCCAACTGCCAGTCATATGACGAGAGGTGAGGCCTGCATAGGTTAACTGGAATTTGATTAGGGTTTGTTTGATTTTTAATTTCCTTTTGATTTATGTACTTATTGTCTTCTTTATTTGAATGGTTTGAATTATTTACTTACTCAATTAGTTGTCTTTTATTTTTGAAGAGCAGTTGTTGGCTCTGAAAGGCCTGGCTAGCACGTTTGATCAATGCGTAAGTCAAGGATTTGCTTTTTTTTTCTTCTTCTTCTTCTTTTCTCGCTGCTCCATCCTCTGCACCGTTTCAGGGGCATTACTCCCACACACCAAAGGAGACCCTGCACTGCTGCTGCTGAGTCACTTCGGTGGTGTTCAGTGGTGACTGTTCTGTTTTAACGTTCTTAGGACACCACCTACTAAGCCCCCTACTAACGACAATAATGGCTTTGTCGCGGAGCCAGACTGAGTGAGCGTCCCTCCCAGAGTGGAGACCGCCACCACGTCCCTCAAACAACAGCCCCCCCCCCCCCCCCCCCCCCCCCCCATGAATCTGCCGACACTGAAGACATTGACAGGACTCACCCCAAGAACAGAAGTGGAGGGGTATCGAAACTGAGTCACCATGAGAGCAGGGCATGAAAGGCCACAGACTTTGAGACTGTTTTGTTTATATTGATGACGATAACAACTGAGTCACCATGAGAGCAGGGCATGAAAGGCCACAGACTTTGAGACTGTTTTGTTTATATTGATGATCATACCCCCCCCCCACCCCCCTTTTTTTCAAGCAGATGTGGTGTAGGTGTAGCGCCTATGGATCACCTTGAAACTGAACTGAAACTGAAAGTAGAGATGGTGGTGTTTGGGTCATCGTCCTTTTCATTTTATCATATTTCTTCTTTCTTTTTTTTCTTCCTTTTTTTTTGTGAGAGCGTTATTCCAGTATTTTGGGACAAAGACCTATCTATCTAACAGTATTTTTATGTCTTGATGTTAACATTATTGGTTGTATATGTCCACGTTTTCGAATATGATTATAAGAAACAGATACATGTTTCGCTTATTGGCTTTTTTTCTTTGTTTTGTTGTTGTTGTTGTTTATTTGTTTTTTTTTTAATTACGGAGTTCATATCAGACATGGTGATACGGAATTCACCACCATCAGCATTGTTATCATTGTGTGTGTACTACATTATCAACATTGCAGGTATCCTGTGATGAGCATGACATAAGAACCCCCCCTGAACTTTGTGTGTTGTATGTAGACTAATCTTACTTGTGGTGCTCTTGTTCTAAATTTAGGAAAATGAACTCCCTCCTTCTTTTTTTTTTTTTTTTTTTCTAACGTGTAGATCTCTCTTTTGTGTGAAAAAAACAAACAAACAAAATATCAGCATTAATATTAATATGACGTCTTCTCTTTCCATTCTTTTTCCTTTTTTTTTTTTTTTTGTCGGTGAGTGAAAATGGACTTTGTTGCATGCTGCAAGTTTTTTTGCAAATGCAGCAAAAAACATCATCCCGAAGAGAGCGTCTGATTCAATGTTCGCCTATCATCAATATTATGCTTGTTGCTGTGTTCTCTCGTAATGTACTCCGTCTTTATGTTTTGTTACCCCATTACTAATTCAAGAATTCAGGACATCAACGGTATCGCTTTCATTTCAGACTGATGGTATTATTCCAGAGATATTCTAACTCGTTCGCTCGTTGAATGTTTTCAGATGCGGACTCTGAAGCGAGCCAAATGTTGTTTTTCCTATGTTGAATCGATATGATTAGCCAAGAGACAATCCGAACTCAGAGGAGCACAGGCATTTCTGTCTAAACACAGGAAAACTCCTGACATTTCTTTTTTTTTTATACTTTGATTATATTTTGTTTTAATCTAAACCGGCACACAAACGCACAGACATTCCTATCTCAACACATAAAAATCGCAAACACTTCTATCTAGACACACAAAAAAAGAAACACAGACATTTCTATCAAAACACAGAATCCCCAGACGTTCGCATCTTGACACAGAAAACTACAGATAATTCTATTTCAACACATAAAACCACAGAAACACAGAAAAAACAGACATTTCAACACACAGAGACCCCCTCCACCGCACACTTTTTATTTAATATCTAAGCACAGAGACACTTGAGACATCTCTATCTTCACGCCGAAAAAACCACAGACATTTCTATCTCAAAACACAGGAAAAGTACAGACCATTTCTATATACACGCAGAAAAACCACAGACATTTCTGCCTTAACATGGAGACATTCGAGACATTTCTATCTTTACACAGAAAAACACCGACATTTCTATCTTTACACAGAAAAACACTGACATTTCTATCTTTACACAGAAAAACACTGACATTTCTATCTCACCACAGGAAAAGACACACATTTCTATCTCTCAACACAGGCAAAGTACAGACATTTCTTTCTCAACACCGAAACTCCACAGACAATCTTCGCCTGAAAACCAAAATAATGGTGAACAATATTTGCTTTCGGATCGTTTTGTTTGCAACCTGATTAGTTCATGATTTTATTAACAGGGATGAGTTTACAGGCGACTGCAGCATTTCGAAAACAATTCCTTATTTTTCTTCATGCGTAAGTTCTGATCTGCAACGACAAGTAGCCAATCGCAGCATTACCTTTCGCTACTCTCCCATGTAATGTACAGCACGTTTAGGTCAGTACATTAAAACATGGTGCGTGGTAGAACCTTGATAGGCGCTGTGGTAGAATCATTCAGGCGTTAAACTCCTGCAGGAGCCAGTTGCATTGCTTGGTTCTAACTTTTTAACAGTTACACGTGACTAAATGCCTGCGTTGACCGAACTACGCCGTTGGTCATTTCCATGCTACTCACAGTAAATGGCGGGTTACGACCATACTAGGCTCTTCCGTCCGAGCAATGCAACTGGCTCCATTGGTTCTAACTTTTTGACAGTTGATGATGGATTCTCCCGTCGGTCCGACGGATGAAGGCAGGCAGGCTTATCTGTCGGTGTGTGTCCTCATATGGGAGAAGAGGTCGATTCTGGATGCGCAGCACTTCCCACAGGTGTTGCAAGGGAAAATGTCTCCTGAAGTTGAGCCCTACTTCCTTTGCTCACGCTTCTCCTTAATGGCCAGCGTTCTCTTGTTTTCAAACGGCCTGACCAGCACAGGTGACTTTTTTTTTTTAGTGAGGAGGAGTTGTGCAGTCCCTTCCCCACTCTCTCGCCTACCGACGCTCACAGTCCCACAGGTGTAGATACTGCCACGTGTAGGACGGCCTCTGCAGGTGCAGGTTTTTTCTTCGGAGCTCCGTCTCCTAGGAGGACTTCCAGCCAAGGATAAGAGCTTTCCCTGCCCTTTGGTCATCCTCTTCCGCCTTCACAGTCGTTGGGAAAGGTTTCCTCCTCCGCCTGGTCCGTCGTTGGGAGACTTTACATGCGGCAGGTAGTACTGGGTTACATGGTACCAGTAGCAAGGGCTATGCCCCTGACCTGACCCATTTGACAGTTACACGTGACTAAAATTTAACTCACTCAGTACGACCAGTCCTCTCTTCTCCTCTACACAGACCCCTCGGATGTCCAGTGGGTGTCTGAATGACCCAACCTTTAGCTTCCGTCGTCAGAATTGTGGTATTCTTTGTCAACATTCACCTCTTCAGCATAAGAGCCTTCCGCTTGCAATATTTTGATGGTGGTAATTGGGGTGAAACGCTGTTAACGTCTTCTCTTTCGCCGTTCGTATGGAGAGAGTTAAATGCCTACGTTGACCGAACTACGCCACTGGTCAGTTCCATACTACACACAGTTAGTAGCGGGTTACGACCATGCTAGGCTCTTCCGTCTAAGCAATGCATCTGGCTCCTGGCTGGTCCAGTGTTGTTCACCAGTGATCAGGGTTCGAGGCCCCGTTTCGGCATGGTGCTGTGCCCTTGGGGAAAGGCACTTTACCCAGAATTTCCTCACTCCACCCAGGCGTGAATGGGTCACCTGACTTCCACTGGGGAAGGTTGAAGCGGCGGAAGGAGAGGATTGGGCCCCGCCTTCCTGTGCTGAGCCGTAGATACAGTGGATACGAACTCACTGACGTGATGGCTGGGTGAAGTTCCGATTTCAGCGATCCTAACTTCAGGCACCTGTTTTACCGGCAAATTTTGTGCATGGATGAAACAGTGTTACCATTAGTAGAAGTCGTAAGCCATTTTCAGTTGGCTTTCGACTCTTATTTTGAATGTTATCATTTCTCAGTCTTCATGCGGATTCAGTCACTAACGTGCCGCCATCTTGCTCTTTCTGCTTTGTATTTTGTATTTCTTTTTATCACAACAGATTTCTCGGTGTGAAATTCGGGCTGCTCTCCACAGGGAGAGCGCGTCGCTACACTACAGCGCCACCCCTTTTTTTGTATTTTTTCCTGCGTGCAGTTTTATTTGTTTTTCCTATCTGAGTGGATTTTTCTACAGAATTTTGCCAGGAACAACCCTTTTGTTGACGTGGGTTCTTTTACGTGCGCTAAGTGCATGCTGCACACGGGACCTCGGTTTATCGTCTCATCCGAATGACAAGGTCTAGTGGAGGGGGAGAAAATATCGGCGGCTGAGCCGTGATTCGAACCAGCGCGCTCAGATTCTCTCGCTTCCTAGGCGGACGCGTTACCTCTAGGCCATCACCCCACACGCAAACAACCGCAGAACAAAAAAAAAAAACAAAAAAACTTGGCGGTCTGGGACAGGTGTCGGTTGGGGTTCATGTCATGGGTCATTTCGCGTCAGTATTTTGCCTGTCTCTTGATTAGAAGGGTTGACTACGAGCAGCATGTCATTTCTCACGTGCCTCCATTGCAAAACACGGGGAAAATATTCGTTTAACTCACTCAGTACGGCCAGTCCTCTCTTCTCCTCTACACAAAACCCTCGGATGTCCAGTGGGTGTTTGAATGACCGAACCTTTAGCTTCAG
>NC_134884.1:6156926-6179426 GCF_041734735.1 Babylonia areolata
CCCCTGGGAGAGGGCATCGCCACAGTTTTCTTTTCTTTCCTTCCTTCTTTCTTTCTTTTTCTTTCTTTCTTTCTCTTTCTTTCTTTTTCTTTTCATTTCATTTTCTGTTCTTTTTCTGTCTGCAAACGTGTTTGCATTTACTATCACTGTGAATTGTTCTACAGATATTTTTGCCAAAGACAACCCATTGTTTGCTCTGGTTTGTTTGTTTGTTTGTTGTTTTTACATGTGATAAGTGAATGCTGAATACTGGACCTCGGTTTATCGTCTCAAACGAAATACTAGCACCCAGACCACGACTGAAGATATGGTTGTGGAGGGAGTAAAATTCCTTCTTCGAAGGTATAATCATGATTATGGGCCTCGAACCAAAATTCATTTTGCCTTCAGGCAAGTTAACTACCTTTGACATGGTACAGACCTGCGGGTTCAGTTTAACTCTCTCCATACGAACGGCGAAAGAGACGACGTCAACAGCGTTTCACCCCAATTACCACCATCAAAATATTGCAAGCGGAAGGCTCTTATACTGAAGAGGTGAATGTTGACAAAGATACCACAATTCTGACGACGGAAGCTAAAGGTTGGGTCATTCAGACACCCACTGGACATCCGAGGGGTCTGTGTAGAGGAGAAGAGAGGACTGGCCGTAGTGAGTGAGTTAATGTACCTTCGCTCTCAAGACGCTTGCAGTGCGGCAGCTAAACCCATCGTCACTCGTTAAATATCCCGGTGATTCCCTTCCACACATGCTCCCAGTTTTACTTCTCACCACACCACAGTTCAGAGCAGTGTCGAAAGAATTCGCAAAACACGTGACGTGCTATCCACAAAGCACGCTTGTTTTTCCTCAACAAAAAACAGTGCTCCAGAAGGATCCACCAAACTTACCTCTGCTTCATGGGCAGTAACCCTTTGAAGGTAGTAAGGGTAAATTTGCCTTCGGGTTTGTAGACCCGCAGGAAGGCTCTTGTGTTCCTGAATACCGGGTATTGTTTACCCTCTGGCTAGTTTACTTTGGCTCAGGGAGATTACCCGCAGATACACATTTACCCGCAGGTCACGATGGTTTCGTGAATACGGCCCCTGCACTCACCTTCTCCAGCACAACCTTCACTGAACCCAGACCCCAGCCCGGAACAACTTGATCTTGAGGACATCAGCCACTGTGTCCTTTAACTCGCTACCCACCCCGTGGACACTGGCTTCCTACTGGAGTGCATTAACCGCAAAACCAACAGGCCACACACCCACTTGAAACCCTGTCAGGGTAATGTCCAGTTTGAGCATCCAAAATTCCTGGAGCAAATGCTGATATAAATAACAATCATTTGACCTTTGTCATCCACACTAAGAAGGTAAAGAGGAGGAATTTTGTTTAATGTCCCGTCACACATATCTGTGACTGAAGACATTTTGTTAAAGTATTTATGTATACATTTGAGTATTATCGGTTAGAAGGGGTGGGAGATGTGAATGAATGGAGAGTTGGGGGAAACTGGGCAAATGAGGGTGAAATCTGAAGAAAAAAAAAAGAAATCGAAATACAATTACAGAAAATTACTTAAAGGACTTCGTAAAAGAGTAGGTAAATTGTGGTATGAATTGCCTGAAAAAAAACCACCCTTTCAGTACTCCGAGGATTGTAGCTTGTGCAATTTTCCCCAGCCCGAAAAGTTTTAGCAGTAATCTTTGTAACGAGTGTCGAGGCCTGTAGATTTTTTTGTACACGATGACCTGACACCTGTCTTTTTCTTGCTCTAGCCCCACAAGGCAGGTATTTCGGTCTTCACGTGCAATGCGTGAAGTCTGCCCATTAGCCCCCATGAGCTGTCCACTCACTCACGACTCGAGGCTGGGCAGGACCAAACTTTCAACCACACTCGAACACAGACGGCAAGGCAAGCAGATTTTTTTCACCCAGCTGTTGTGGCAAACCTCTGCCGTTCGCTTGACAGAGGCTACACATCTCTCGTCTGTGCCCGTCTGTGCCCGTCTGTGAGGATGTGGGTTCGAATTCCGGTCTCGTCCTTCCTCGCAAGTTTGACTGGAAAATCGAACTGAGCGTTTAGTCTTTCGGGTGAGATGCAGTGACGCAAACTGAAACTCTGTGCCAGCAGCTGGCTCTTCACTGGACCAGTTTTTTTTTTCTTCTTTTTTTTTCTTTAAAAAAAAAAAGAAAAAAAAGCATGGAGCACCGTGACAAACCCGAGAGAACCGAGGTGCAAGAACTGGTATCCAATTTCGCGCAAGTTGCTCAGGTATGACCCATTTGATATAATCAAAAAAAGTATTTTTCAAAGTCCGAATTTTAGCATCCTGAATTATTGCACCTATTTTACCAGTAATTTTTTGTGCATGTGTGAAACATACTTACCATTGATGTAACCCAATGTCAATGGATTTTCACTCTTAATTTGTACGTTATTTTCACTCAGTTTTGATATCTAGTCACTAAACTAACCTGTCGCCATCTTGCTTTTTTCCGTTTTTCGTCCCTCAAATCATGAAAATGTAACCAATAGGTGCACTAATCTAGAATGCTAAAATAGGACAACATGTATCCAATTCCGCACAACTTTTTGAGGTATGATCATTTTGATATAATTAAAATTGTATTTTTCAGTGTTCTTTGCATTCAAGAAAACGTTATTTCATTCGAACTTTTCGGTTGTATTTTTCGGAAAGACAAGGAAAAAGATTCATGTCCGGACAAAAATTGATTTATTTCTATAGGAGTACATGTTGTGAATTGTTTCGAGCGAAGAAAACCAAATTTCAAATTACCTTCAGTTACCTGTAAGCCCTGGTGGCTTTGCCTCCTTTTTGTTGAGGCTAGTCCGTCTTCTTCCATTAATGTTCAGTGGTCATAACTTTGACCATTATTAACATTTTTGCAAGTGCAAGTGTGTGCTCTTAGTCAGAATTTCGTACTCATAGTCCTTATCCGTATGCAATTAATCATTAGTTTGGGGGGGGGGGGGGGAAGGGGAAGTCTGGGTAGGAATGTTTATTTCTATTTTCAAAATTTCGTTAAAATTGTGTGAATGTGTTGTGAACGTTTGTCATTTAAAATGTTTTTCATTGATATAAAAGAGCGCAGAGCTTGAGGTTCTTGGACGATAAAAATACTTCGAAGTCTCCCGTTGACAATGTATTGTTGAATAGCCCATGCGGCGCAGCATTTGGATTGGAAATATATTTTTATTTGTCATACGAACGGCGAAAGAGACGGTTAACAGCGTCAAAATATTGCAAGCGGAAGGTTCTTATACTGAAGAGGTGAATGTTGACAAAGAATACCACAATTCTGACGACGGAAGCTAAATGTTGAGTCATTCAGACACCCACTGGACATCCGAGGGGTCTGTGTAAAGAGGACTGGCCGTACTGAGTTAAAACGTATCCCCAATAACACTAAATGTTTCGTGATAGTGGTGAAGCTGCTCCAGGCTGAAGAAATAAGTAAATGTGGGTGTGTCGATGGATGGAACTCCGACACCAATAAAACCTCACTCGCATCCCACAGACAGCCTTCATCAGATCATGCGGCCAGAGACTTAAACATGGGGTCTTCCTCATCTGCAGCTTTCATTGTTTAGCGTGGCTTGGAGGAACCATCTGGACCAAGACACTCGGGAACACTTCAAGTCAAAGTCCAGGACAGGAACACTCCAGGACACAAGAACACCAAGACCAGGACACACAGGAACACTTCAAGACCAGAACACAGGACACAGGAACACTCCCAAGTCCAGGACACAGGACAAGTCCAGGACACAGGAACACTCCCAAGTCCAGGACACAGGAACACTCCCAAGTCCAGGACACAGGAACACTCCCAAGTCCAGGACACAGGAACACTCCCAAGTCCAGGACACAGGAACACTCCCAAGTCCAGGACACAGGAACACTCCCAGACCAGGACACACAGGAATCACTCAAGACCAGGACACACAGGAATCACTCAAGACCAGGACACACAGGAATCACTCAAGACCAGGACACACAGGAATCACTCAAGACCAGGACATACAGGAATCACTCAAGACCAGGACACAGGGAAGACCAGGACACAGGGATCACTCAAGACCAGGACACACAGGGATCACTCAAAGACCAGGACACACAGGGAACACTTAAAGACCAGGACACACAGGGAACACTTAAAGACACAGGAACACTTCAAGTCCAGGACACACAGGAACACTAAGTCCAGGACACACAGGAACACTAAGTCCAGGACACACAGGAACACTAAGTCCAGGACACACAGGAACACTAAGTCCAGGACACACAGGAACACTAAGACCCAGGAACACTAAGTCCAGGACAAATAGGAACACTAAGTCCAGGACAAATAGGAACACTAAGTCCAGGACAAATAGGAACACTAAGTCCAGGACAAATAGGAACACTAAGTCCAGGACAAATAGGAACACTAAGTCCAGGACAAATAGGAACACTAAGTCCAGGACAAATAGGAACACTAAGTCCAGGACACACAGGAACACTAAGTCCAGGACACACAGGAACACTAAGTCCAGGACACACAGGAACACTAAGACCAGGACACACAGGAACACTTCAAGACCAGGACACACAGGAACACTTCAAGACCAGGACACACAGGAACACTTCAAGACCAGGACACACAGGAACACTTCAAGACCAGGACACACAGGAACACTTCAAGACCAGGACACAGGGAACACTTCAAGACACAGGAACACTTCAAGACACAGGAACACTTAGTCCAGGACACACAGGAACACTTCAAGACCAGGACACAGGAACACTTCAAGACACAGGGAACACTTCAAGACACAGGAACACTTCCAAGTCCAGGACACACAGGAACACTTCAAGACCAGGACACAGGAACACTTCAAGACACAGGGAGCACTTCAAGACACAGGAACACATGTCCAGGACACAAGAACACTTCAAGACCAAGACACAGAAACACATGTCCAGGACACAGGAACACATTTCCAGGACACAGAGGAACACATTTCCAGGACACACAGGAACACATCTCCAGGACACACAGGAACACATCTCCAGGAACACATTTCCAGGACACAGAGGAACACATTTCCAGGACACACAGGAACACATTTCCAGGACACACAGGAACACATCTCCAGGACACACAGGAACACATCTCCAGGACACACAGGAACACATCTCCAGGACACAGGAACACATGTCCAGGACACAGGAACACATGACCAGACACAGGAACACATCTCCAGGACAGACAGGAACACATCTCCAGGACACACAGGAACACATGTCCAGGACACAGAAATACATCTCCAGGACACAGGAACACTTAAGTCTAGGACACAGCCCTGCCTCAACGTCGTCGACAGAGACCAGGAAACTCAGCTTGGACATCGGAAGGACCCAGGACTTAAATGAAGGTGAGTGAGAAAGTGGTGCGTGGATATTACTTTCAAATATAGTTGGGTTTTTTTTTTGTTTTGTTTTTTTTTGTTTTTTTACCATTTTTTTTTTCTAGTGGGTTCAGGTTGGAAAAGGAGGGAAGGAAAGCATTGTTTGGGAAAATTAGTGAGGTCCTTTATTGTTTTTAAATTTGGGTATGTCTGTGTTGTGTGAAAGGGAATATATCATAAATCTATTTCGGAGTGGTCTGCTCTGTCCAAGCGTATTGGTCTGTTGCGGGTGACCTCTTTCTTTACGTTGGCGGTGGCCGTCATTTCTTGTTTTGAGAGTTAGAAAGTCTGCCGCGTTAGTCTTTTTGCTATTTCATTACAAAGAACGATAGTTCGCGTAGATCATTCACACACTGTCCCTCTTTACAACGATCTTAATAAAGTTTTGTCAAATATCGTTGTCAGTTGTTTCTAATTAACAAATAAGCTCTGAAAACATCTTGGATCAGTTTGGGTCAACGTTTGCCCAGTAGTAAAACGCGATTTTCTGGATATGATTAGAAACCAAACTTGGGATAACAAAAAAAAAGTGCCCGAAAAAAATTAAGTGCATAAACCCTTCTGTACGTTGGCCGGAAGTTTATCCCTTCCCTAATTATTTACACTTAGTTAAAAGGTTGAAAAAGCAGTTCGATTCCTCAGGATTCGATGCCGATCACTGATTATATAAGTCTTTCGTATCCAACTATGACCATCAGAGCAGCAGAAGAGGCAAATTTCTGTTTCTGACTATCTGGGGGTAGAATTTGATTCGTCGAGTGTCTTGCCCAAGTTAAATCCCGGCATTCTTGGCCAAGGTTTTTAGGACAGTCGGCGTTGGGATGGTCCTCAAGGCCAACTAGTCCCCCCGAGGCTGCATCGCTAAAAGCCAGTGCAATTTTGCCTGCTAGTCGGAGAGTCAGTCCTTCACAAAAGACTAAGCTGTTTATTTATTTATTTTTTCTCAAGGCCTGAGCGCGTTGGGTTACGCTGCTGGTCAGTCATCTGCTTGGCAGATGTGTAGCGTATATGGATTTGACCGAACGCAGTGACGCCTCCTTGAGCTACTGATTCTGATACAAAGCTGTAAATGAAATCCCATTGCAGATGAGACCATTGATCATACGGCTTTCACTTTGTTGTTGTCCCAGTTGAGCTTACGTCAATCTGATAAGCCGAGCGACGTGAAATGTTCTTTTATTTATTCATAGTCTGTACATCTAAGATGATACTCGACTGGAAACAAATACCATTTCTATCATTTCTATCGTTCTGATTAGTATCATCACTACTTAGAAATCGTCATTTCAGTAAATCAATGACAGGGGAAGAACTATTCAACCGAAAAAGGGGCCGGTTGAGGGTGGAGGGAGGGAGGGAGGGGGAAGTGGACTGAGGAAGGAAGAGAGCGAGAGAACAGAATGTGGAAAAGAATGAATACAAAATGTAAAATGCAGATGAGAGTTGGAGAAGGAAAACCATAATATTGCAAGGGTGTATGTAAGAGGGGGTGAAGGGAAGTCGTGGGGTGCGGGGGGGGAGGGTTTGGGGGGTGGGGTGGAAGCGGGATTAGGACAGAAAATTAATCAAACTGATAATCAAATAACACTGTAGTGCTGAATGTGCAAAATAAGGACAAACACCCACTTTTAGGACCCACAACCACAGACGTAGGTAGAACGTTGAAGGCGGTCTGATAAGGTTTGTTACTGCCGGCACCCGGGAACCTGTCTTGCGATCCATTCATCTTTCTAATTGCCCGGGCAGCAGCGCAAACAGTGGATGAGGTCTAATGGAGCGGTGTCTGAAGCAAGGGTGACCTCCCTTGGCAGCTTGTGGTGCACACTCATTTATTTTTATTTCCCTGCTACGGCCTCTTGGGGGGTGGGGGGGGGGATGTGTGCGTGTGGGTTTTTTTCACTCTTGTGTAAACAAAGTGAGTCTGTTTTAACCTGGTGTTCGGTTGTCTGTGTGTGTGTGTGTGTGTGTGTGTGTCTGCGTGTCCGTGGAAAACTTTAACATTGACATTTTCTCTGCAAATACTTTGTCAGTTGACACCAAATTTGGCATAAAAATAGGAAATTCAGTTTTTTCCAATCTTGTTTAAAACAATATTGCACCTGGAATGGGCACAAAAAAATAAAAGCCTAATTATATGCAAACTGCATTTACTGTTATATTTTTTTTTGTATTCTCTAAACTTGGCACTTTGATCTCATATTCTGACACAACAAGAGCAGTCATTATTTTTTGTTCAAACAGGAACTTTTGCTAAGCATGGAATTTTTTATTAATTTTGCAAACATTTTGGTGCAGATAATGAAAAAGGGAAATTACTCTGTAATTAATGCTAGGGGACTTAATTTATCACAAGTGAGTCTTGAAGGCTTTGCATTTCTTGTTTTTTTCGCCGCTGTTTGGGCTCCTAGACGCCTGTGTGTCAGAGTTTGTGTGTGTATGTGTGTGTTGGGGGAATGGGGTGGTGTTGAGGGTTGCGGGAGATGGTTGGCAGTACGAGCTGGGGGAGAGAGGAAAATTGATGTTGTAATGGTCACTGGTGGTGGTTGTGTGTGTGTTGGAATGGGGTGGTGTTGAGGGTTGCGGGAGATGGCTGGCAGTACTAGATGGGGGAGAGAGGACAATTGATGTTGTAATGGTCACTGGTGTGTGTGTGTATTCGCGTTGTTTGTGTGTTGTCTGTATGAGTTGGTGTGCGTGGTCGGTTGGCTAGACAGTGTATGTGTGTACATGTGTATAAGATAGTCCTAAGCTTTCCGAAGCAATTCAGCCAGTCTTTTTTCGACCGTTCCACACACACGGACTTCTTGCGTGCAGAAATACAGAAAAGTCCTACAAGCAAAACAAAACACGGTCATCCTTGGAACACTTGTATTGAAAATCACTGCCTTCACAACTATTCACCCGACTGCATTACACGCTGTCTATACAACCACTTCAAACGGCCATACACAAAAAGCCAAATCGCACAGTAAGAATTACAGTTGTTTGGAATTACGGGGGCGTGTGTGTTGGGGGGGGGGGTGTGTGTTGGGTGTGTGTGTGTGTGGGGGGTGTGTGTGTGTGTGGTGTTGGGGGCGTGTGTGTGTGTGTGGGGGGGGGGGGGGGTGTTGGGGGTGTGTGGGGTGTTTGGGGTGTGTGGTGTTTGGGGGGTTGTGGGGGTGTGTTGGGGGGAGGTGTGTGTGTGTGGGTGGGTGTGTTGGGGGGGGATGGGTGGGTGTGTGTGTGTGTGATCTGTGAGAGAATCAAAGTGCCCATTTACAAAGAAAAAAGGAATGTTAACAAAACACAATCATTGTGTGTGTGTGTGGGGGGTGTGGGTGTGTGTGTGGGGGGGGGAGGGTGTGTGGGAGGAGTGTGTGTGTGGGGGGGGTGTTGGGTGTGTGTGGGTTGTGGGGGGGTGTTGGGGGGGGGGAGGTGTGTGTGTGGGGTGTGTGTGTGTGTGTGTGTGGGTGGGTGTGTTGGGGGTGTCTGAGGGGGAGGTGTGGGTGTGTGTGGGGAGGGGTTGTGTGGGTGGGGGGTGTGTGGGTGGGGGGTGTGTGTGGGGGTGGGTGTGTGTTGGGTGTGTGGGTGATCTGTGAGAGAATCAAAGTGCCCATTTACAAAGAAAAAGGAATGTTAACAAAACACAATCATTGTGTGGGGGGTGTGTGTGTGTGTTGGGGGTGTGGGGTGTGTGTGTGTGTTGGGGGGGCGTGTGTGTGTGGGGGGGAGGGGTGTGTGGGAGGAGGTGGGCGTGTGTGGGGTGTTGTGTGTGTTGGGGGTGTGTGTTGGGGGCGTGTGTGGGGGGGGGAGGTGTGTGTGTGGGGTGGGGGTGTCTGGGTGTGTGTGTTGGGGGTGTCTGGGGGTGGGTGTGTGGGGGGGGGGGTCGGGGGTGTGTGTGGGGGTGTGTGTGTTGGAGGGGTGTGTGTGTGGGGGTGGGATGTGTGTGTTGGGGGGGTGTGTGTTGGGGGCGTGTGTGTGTGTGTGTGTTGGGGGCGTGTGTTGGGGAGGGGGGTGGGGTGTGGGTGTGTGGGGGGGGGTGTGGGGGCGTTGTGTGTGTGGGGAGGGGGGTGTGGGTGTGTGGGGGGGGTGTGGGGGCGTTGTGTGTGTGGGGAGGGGTTGTGTGTGTGGGGGTTGGGGTGTGTGTGTGTGGGTGTGGGGGGGGGGTTGGGTGTGTGTGTGTGTGTTGGGGTGTGTGTGTGGGGGGGGTGGGGGTGTTGGGGGCGTGTGTGTGTGTGTGGGGTGGGTGGGTGTGTGGGGTGGGTGGGTGTGTGTGTGTGGGGGGGGGTCGGGGGTGTGTGTGGGGGTGTGTGTGTTGGAGGGGTGTGTGTGTGGGGGTGGGATGTGTGTGTGGGGGTGTGTTGTGGGTGTGTGTGTTGGGGGGGGTGTGTGTTGGGGGGGTGTGTGTTGGGGGCGTGTGTGTGTGTGTGTTGGGGGCGTGTGTTGGGGAGGGGGGTGGGGTGTGGGTGTGTGGGGGGGGTGTGGGGGCGTTGTGTGTGTGGGGAGGGGGGTGTGGGTGTGTGGGGGGGGTGTGGGGGCGTTGTGTGTGTGGGGAGGGGTTGTGTGTGTGGGGGTTGGGGTGTGTGTGGGTGGGGGGGGTGTGGGTGGGTGTGTGTGGGTGTGGTGTGTGTGTGGGGGGGGGGGGTTGGGTGGGTGTGTGTGTGTTGGGGTGTGTGTGTGGGGGGGGGGTGTTGGGGGCGTGTGTGTGTGTGTGGGGGTGGGTGGGTGTGTGTGTGGGGTGGGTGGGTGTGTGTGTTGGGGGCGTGTGTGTTGGGTGTGTGTGTGGGGGGGGGGGTTGTGGGGTGTGTGTGTGTGTTGGGGGCGTGTGTTGGGGTGGGGTGTGGGGGCGTTGTGTGTGTGGGGAGGGGTTGTGTGTGTGGGGGTTGGGGGTGTGTGTGGGGGTTGGGGTGTGTGTGGGGGGGGGGGTTGGGTGGGTGTGTGTGTGTTGGGGTGTGTGTGTGTGTGGGGATGGGGGTGGGGGGGTGTTGTGTGTGTTGGGGGTGTGTGTTGGGGGGGGTGTGTGTTGGGGGGGGAGGGGTGTGTGGGAGGAGGTGTGTGTGTGTGTGGGGGGGTGGGTGTGTGTGGGGGGGGGGTTGTGGGATGTGTGTGTGGGGGGTGTGTGTGTGTTGGGGGTGTGTGGGGGGGGGGCGTGTGTGGGGGGGGGGCGGTGTGTGTGTGGGGGTGGGTGTGTTGGGGGCGTGTGTGTGTTGGGGGTGGGGTGGGGTGTGTGTGTGTGTGGGGGGGGGGGTTGTGTGTGTGGGGGTGGGTGTGTGTGTGTTGGGGGGGGGGTGTGGGTGTGTGTTGGGGGGGGGGGTGGGTGTTGGGTGTGTGTTGGTGTGTGTGTGTGTTGGGGGCGTGTGTGTGGGGGGGGTGTGTGTTGGGGGCGTGTGTGTGTGTGGGGGGGGGGGAGGGGTTTGGGGAGGTGTGGGGGGTGGTGTGTTGGGGAGGTGTGGGGGTGGTGTGTTGGGGGTGTCTGGGGGTGGTGTGTGTGTGTTGGGGGTGTGTGTTGGGGGCGGGGAGGGGGGGTGGGGGGTGTGTGTGTGTGGGGGGGGGGGGGTGGGGGCGTTATGTGTGTGGGTGTGTGGGGAGGGGTTGTGGGGTTGGGGTGGGTGTGGGTGGGTGGGTGTGTGTGTGTGTGGGTGTGGTGTGGGTGTGTGTTGGGGGGGGGGGTTGGGTGGGTGGGTGTGTGTGTGTGTTGGGGGGGGGTGTGGGTGTGTGTTGGGGGTGTGTGTGTTGGGGGTGTGTGTGTTGGGGGTGGGTGTGGGTGTGTGGTGGGTGGGTGTTGGGTGTGTGTGTGTGTTGGGGTGTGTGTGTGTGGGGGGGGGGGTGTTGGGGGGTGTGTGTGTTGGGGGGGTGTGGGTGTGTGTTGGGGGGGTGTGGGTGTGTGTTGGGGGTGTGTGTGTGTTGGGGGTGTGTGTGTTGGGTGTGTGTTGGTGGCGTGTGTGGGGGGGGGGAGGGGTGTGTGGGGGGAGGTGTGTGTGTGTGTGTGTGTTGGGGGCGTGTGTGTGGGGTGTGTGGGTGTGTGTTGGGGGCGTGTGTGTGTGTGGGGGGGGGGGAGGGGTTTGGGGAGGTGTGGGGGTGGGGGTGTCTGGGGGTGGGTGTGTGTGTGTGTGTGTTGGGGGTGTGTGTGTGTGTTGGGGGCGTGTGTGTTGGGGATGGGGAGGGGGGTGGTGTGTGTGTGTGTGTGTGTGTGGGGGGGGTGGGTGGGGGCGTTGTGTGTGTGGGTGTGTGGGGAGGGGTTGTGTGTGTGGGGGTGGGTGGGTGTGGGGGTTGGTGTGGGTGGGGGGGTGTGGGTGGGTGTGGTGTGGGTGTGGTGTGGGTGTGTGTGTTGGGAGGGGGGGGTTGGGTGGGTGTGTGTGTGTGTGTGTTGGGGGTGTGTGTTGGGGGTGTGGGTGTGTGTGTTGGGGGTGGGTGTGGGTGGGTGTGTGTGTGTTGGGGGTGTGTGGTGAGTGTGTGGGGGTGTGTGTTGGGTGTGTGTGTGTGTGGGGGGGTGTGTGTGTGTGTGTTGGGGGTGTGGTTGTGTGTGTGTGTGTGTGTGATCTGTGAGAGAATCAAAGTGCCCATTTACAAAGAAAAAGGAATGTTAACAAAACACAATCATTGTAGCACCAAAAATCACGGCAGAGAATCAAACTTGAAACGTTTCCCACAATTTCAAGAGATCATCATCATTCAGCTTCCGTTATCGACATCAGCCAGCAAAGGGATACAAAGATCAGTAAACATAACCTGCAAAAAAAAAAAAAAAAAAAAAAAAAAATCATCCAACATTCGACATTGTTGCTCATTGTTACAGACGAGCTTACTACGTTTTCTCAAACAGGCTTACAAAATACATTAAAAAAAAAAATTTTTTTTAAATCTCTCACACACACTCTGCTAGCAATGTTATTGATCGGTTCAAGAATTGGAAAATAAATTGATTATACTACAAGTCTGATTAATTATACACGAACGTAAAAACAAAACGCAAACGAAAAGAGAACCAAGGTGGATAATGTATGGCAAATAAACAATTAAAAAAATTCTTACTTTATTCACAGTGTTCCTGGTAAGGGGAAATAACGTGCTGAACGAATGTTAAGTCTTTGATACATTCTGGTCCAACCCCAACAGGTGACCCGTTTTTTTACATGTTTGTTCAACTTCTTCCTTTTTACTTTTTAATTTATGTATCGATAAGTTGTGTCTGTTTTCTTCGGTTCACAGTTATGAGAACCAAGGTGGATAATGTATGGCAAATAAACAATTAAAAAAATTCTTACTTTATTCACAGTGTTCCTGGTAAGGGGAAATAACGTGCTGAACGAATGTTAAGTCTTTGATACATTCTGGTCCAACCCCAACAGGTGACCCGTTTTTTTACATGTTTGTTCAACTTCTTCCTTTTTTACTTTTTAATTTATGTATCGATAAGTTGTGTCTGTTTTCTTCGGTTCACAGTTATGCGCGCATATTATACACACACACACAATCTATTGTTACACAAGCATGCGTGACATGGAACGCACACAATTACAAGCAGCAAGCAAGTTCTGTCGGGGGTTCACTGGATGCTGGAGTACTTGTGGAATCACTTGGTGCTGGTGTACTTGTGGGTTCCGAGTCACTTGGTGCTGGTGTACTTGTGGGTTCCGAGTCACTTGCTGCTGGTGTACTTGTCCAGAGCTATCCGCATGACAGCTATGGAGAAGTCTACGTCCTCTTTGGTGATGCACATCGGGGGTTTGATCCTGAAACACTGGAGGAAAAAAAAAACACAAACACAGTAACACACGGTGTCTTATATCAAATTGTAATGCATCGCACTGCAGTGCAGTTAGTGTGTGGATAATCCACCGTCTGCAAAGCTCCCCGCCTCCCTACCATCCCCGAAAAAGGTTAAAAGCGGAAATGGATCAAAGAGCAACCGGCGCAATAGCGCAGTGGTTAAAGCGTGGGACTTGATGGTCCCGGGTTCGAATCTCGGTAACGACGCCTACTGGTTAAAGGATGGAAATTTTTCCGATCTCCCAGGTCAACATGTATGTAGACCTGCTTGTGCCTGAACGCCCTCCCACACTCCCTCTTCGTGTGAATACGCAAGCACAAGATCAAAATACGCACGTTAAAGATCCTGTAATCCATGTCAGCGTTCGGTGGGTTATGGAAACGAGAACATACCCAGCATGCACACCTCCCAAAAACGGAGTATGGCTGCCTACACACACACCGTCATACACGTAAAAGCCCACTCGTGTACATACGAGTGAACGTGGGAGTTGCAGCCCACAAACGAAGAAAAAGGGAGGCGGAGGAGCAAAGAGGAGCAACCGATGTATCCCGTCAAGTCGAAGCGCCTGCAGTTATTTCCCTTGGCCAAGTTCTCCCGTGTGTACACGCAGTTAACTGAAGGTGCAGAAGGTGAAGCATTCAACGACACAGGGTGGGAAGGAAGATGATGCTGATGACCAAGACAACGAAAACAATACATATGTAACCATTTCAAACAACAAGAATACCAAAAACAACAATGAAGTGCTGACTTACATTTCTGTACAGGCCCTCCTCACCCCCCCCCCCCTCCTCCCCTTTGCCCAACAACAATCCCAAGAACAGTAACAACAATAATCCCCAGAACAGTAACAACAATCCCAAGAACAGTAACAACAATGCCAAACAACAATCCCCAACAACAATCCCAAGAACAGTAACAACAATGCCAAACAACAATCCCCAACAACAATCCCAAGAACAGTAACAACAATGCCAAACAACAATGCCAAACAACAATCCCAAGAACAGTAACAACAATGCCAAACAACAATCCCAAGAACAGTAACAACAATGCCAAACAACAATCCCAAGAACAGTAACAACAATCCCCAACAACAATCCCAAGAACAGTAACAACAATCCCCAACAACAATCCCAAGAACAGTAACAACAATAATCCCCAGAACAGTAACAACAATCCCAAGAACAGTAACAACAATGCCAAACAACAATGCCAAACAACAATCCCAAGAACAGTAACAACAATCCCCAAGAACAGTAACAACAATCCCCAACAACAATCCCAAGAACAGTAACAACAATCCCAAACAACAATCCCAAGAACAGTAACAACAATCCCCAACAACAATCCCCAAGAACAGTAACAACAATTCCAAGAACAGTAACAACAATCCCCAACAACAATCCCAAGAACAGTAACAACAATCCCCAACAACAATCCCCAAGAACAGTAACAACAATCCCAAGAACAGTAACAACAATCCCCAACAACAGTCCCAAGAACAGTAACAACAATCCCCAACAACAATCCCAAGAACAGTAACAACAATCCCCAACAACAATCCCCAAGAACAGTAACAACAATCCCCAAGAACAGTAACAACAATCCCCAAGAACAGTAACAACAATCCCCAACAACAATCCCCAAGAACAGTAACAACAATGCCAAACAACAATCCCAAGAACAGTAACAACAATCCCAAACAACAATCCCAAGAACAGTAACAACAATCCCCAACAACAATCCCAAGAACAGTAACAACAATCCCCAACAACAATCCCAAGAACAGTAACAACAATGCCAAACAACAATCCCCAACAACAATCCCAAGAACAGTAACAACAATGCCAAACAACAATCCCCAACAACAATCCCAAGAACAGTAACAACAATCCCCAACAACAATCCCCCAAGAACATTAACAACAATCCCCAACAACAATCCCAAGAACAGTAACAACAATCCCCAACAACAATCCCCAGAACAGTAACAACAATGCCAAACAACAATCCCAAGAACAGTAACAACAATCCCCAGAACAGTAACAACAATCCCCAACAACAATCCCCAAGAACAGTAACAACAATGCCAAACAACAATCCCCAAGAACAGTAACAGCAATGCCAAACAACAATCCCAAGAACAGTAACAACAATCCCAAGAACAGTAACAACAATGCCAAACAACAATCCCCAAGAACAGTAACAACAATGCCAAACAACAATGCCAAACAACAATCCCAAACAACAATCCCAAGAACAGTAACAACAATCCCCAAGAACAATCCCAAGAACAGTAACAACAATCCCCAACAACAATCCCAAGAACAGTAACGACAATCCCCAACAACAATCCCCAAGAACAGTAACAACAATCCCCAACAACAATCCCAAGAACAGTAACAACAATCCCCAACAACAATCCCCAAGAACAGTAACAACAATCCCCAACAACAATCCCAAGAACAGTAACAACAATCCCCAACAATAATCCCCAAGAACAATCCCCAGAACAGTAACAACAATCCCAAGAACAGTAACAACAATCCCCAACAACAATCCCAAGAACAGTAACAACAATCCCCAACAACAATCCCCAAGAACAGTAACAACAATCCAAAGAACAGTAACAACAATCCCAAGAACAGTAACAACAATCCCCAACAACAATCCCAAGAACAGTAAGAATCCCCAACAACAATATCCAAGAACAGTAACAACAATCCCCAACAACAATCCCCAACAACAATCCAAAGAACAGTAACAACAATCCTAAGAACAGTAACAACAATGCCAAACAACAATCCCCAAGAACAGTAACAACAATCCCCAACAACAATCCCCAAGAACAGTAACAACAATCCCCAGAACAGTAACAACAATCCCCAACAACAATCCCAAGAACAGTAACAACAATCTCCAACAACAATCCCAAGAACAGTAACAACAATCTCCAACAACAATCCCAAGAACAGTAACAACAATCTCCAACAACAATCCCCAAGAACAGTAACAACAATCTCCAACAACAATCCCAAGAACAGTAACAACAATGCCCAACAACAATCCCCAAGAACAGTAACAACAATCCCCAACAACAATCCCCAACAACAATCCCCAACAACAATCCCCAACAACAATCCCCAACAACAATCCCCAAGAACAGTAACAACAATCCCAAGAACAGTAACAACAGCAATCCCAAACAACAATCCCAAGAACAGTAACAACAACAATCCCAAGAACAGTAACAACAACAATCCCAAACAACAATCCCAAGAACAGCAATCCCAAACAACAATCCCAAGAACAGTAACAACAATCCCAAACAGCAATCCCAAACAACAATCTCAAACAGCAATCCCAAGAACAGTAACAACAACAATCCCAAACAACAATCCCAAGAACAGTAACAACAACAATCCCAAGAACAGTAACAACAACAATCCCAAACAACAATCCCAAGAACAGTAACAACAATCCCAAGAACAGTAACAACAACAATCCCAAACAACAATCCCAAGAACAGTAACAACAACAATCCCAAACAACAATCCAACAACAATCCCAAGAACAGTAACAACAATCCCCAAGAACAGTAACAACAATCCCCAACAACAGTAACAACAATCCCCAACAACAATCCCAAGAACAGTAACAACAGCAATCCCAAACAACAATCCCAAGAACAGTAACAACAACAATCCCAAACAACAATCCCAAGAACAGTAACAACAACAATCCCCAACAACAATCCCAAGAACAGTAACAACAACAATCCCAAACAACAATCCCAAGAACAGTAACAACAATCCCAAACAGCAATCCCAAACAACAATCCCAAACAGCAATCCCAAGAACAGTAACAACAACAATCCCAAGAACAGTAACAACAACAATCCCAAACAACAATCCCAAGAACAGTAACAACAATCCCCAACAACAATCCCAAGAACAGTAACAACAATGCCAAACAACAATCCCCAGAACAGTAACAACAATGCCAAACAACAATCCCCAGAACAGTAACAACAATGCCAAACAACAATCCCCAAGAACAGTAACAACAATCCCCAACAACAATCCCCAAGAACAGTAACAACAATCCCCAACAACAATCCCAAGAACAGTAACAACAGCAATCCCAAACAACAATCCCAAGAACAGTAACAACAACAATCCCAAGAACAGTAACAACAACAATCCCAAACAACAATCCCAAGAACAGTAACAACAATCCCAAACAGCAATCCCAAGAACAGTAACAACAACAATCCCAAGAACAGTAACAACAATCCCAAACAACAATCCCAAGAACAGTAACAACAACAATCCCAAACAACAATCCCAAGAACAGTAACAACAACAATCCCAAACAGCAATCCCAAGAACAGTAACAACAACAATCCCAAGAACAGTAACAACAGCAATCCCAAGAACAGTAACAACAACAATCCCAAGAACAGTAACAACAACAATCCCAAGAACAGTAACAACAACAATCCCAAACAACAATCCCAAACAGCAATCCCAAGAACAGTAACAACAACAATCCCAGGAACAGTAACAACAGCAATCCCAAGAACAGTAACAACAACAATCCCAGGAACAGTAACAACAACAATCCGAAGAAAGAACAGTAACAACAATAACGAAACCAGCATTGAAGTGCTGACTCACATTTCCAAACAGCCCCAATTTGCCCAACAACAGTAACAACAGCAGCAGCACTTCAGTGCTGACTTACATTTCGAAACAGCCCCTCCTCCCCCCCCCCCCCCCCCCCCCCGCCCCCCCTTTGCTCAATAACAGTCCCAGGTAACACAAACACACAACACCAACACCACCACCACCACCACCACCACCACAGCAGCAGCGCTGACTTACATTTCCGTGCAGCCCCCCCCCCCCCCCCCCCTTTGCCCAACAGCAGTCCCAACAACAGTAACAACAACAACAACAACAGCAGAATTTAAGTGCTGAATTACACTTATAAACAGCTCCCCCCCCCCCCCCCCCCCCCCCCCCCCCCCATATGCTCAACAACAGTCCCAGGTTACACAAACACACAACTGAAGCGCTGACTTACATTTCCGTTCAGCCCCCCTTTGCCCAAGAGCAGTCCCATGTTCTTGGTCTCCTCCCAGATGGCGCTCATGTCTTCCGCTGGCAGCGGCTTTCTGGACGCCTGGGTGAAACATGGGGGGCAATGATGTCTTTTGGGTTTAAAGAAATGGAAAATATACACAATCTCTCGAGAAGATGAAGAACAGGAAAAAGGAAGAATAAGAGCAAGAGAAACAAGAAACACACACCACACCACACCACACCACACCACACCACACACAAACACCCACCCCCACACTCCTCACAACCCGCCAACAGACACACCCGTGGTGGTCTATACCTACCTTGTCAGTGACCATCACTACACACACACTGACACCCCCCACCCAACACACAGACAGCCACCCACCCACCCACACCACCCCAACCCCCATAAACACACATACGTGGTGGTCCATATCATGTACCTTGTCGGTGACCATCTCCACGCCGATCATCAGCCCCTTCCCCCGGACGTCTCCCACGACCTCGTAGTCCTCCCTCAGCTTGAGCAGCTCCTCCAGGAAGTAGGTGCCCACCTCGGAGCACAGGGCCTGACACCCGTCCTCCTCAATCGCCTGCAGCACGGAGAAGGGCAAGACAATGTGCGTCAGTTCATTTCATCGATCACAGACGTCAGTTCAATTCATCCATCACAAAAGACAATGAACGTCAGTTCAATTCATCGATCACAGAAGACAATGAACGTCAGTTCAATTCATCGATCACAGAAGACAATGAACGTCAGTTCAATTCATCTGTCACAGAAGACAATGAACATCAGTTCAATTCATCGATCACAGAAGACAATGAACGTCAGTTCAATTCATCGATCACAGAAGACAATGAACGTCAGTTCAATTCATCGATCACTGAAGACGATGAACGTCAGTTCAATTCATCGATCATCATTCTGCAACGGGCGCGATAGCCGAATGGTTAAAGTGTTGGACTTTCAATGTGAGGGTCCCGGGTTCGAATCTCTGTAACGGCGCCTGGTGGGTAAAGAGTGGAGATTTTTCCCATCTCCTAGGTCAACATATGTGCAGACCTGCCAGTGCCTGAACCCCCCTTCGTGTGTATACGCACGCAGAAGCTCAAATACTCACATTAAAGATCCTGTAATCCATGTCAGCGTTCGGTGGGTTGTGCAAACAAGAACATACCCAGCATGCACAAACCCCGAAAACGGTGTATGACTGCCAACATGGCGGGGTAAATAAACAAAACGGTCATACACACGTAAAATGTTAAATGTTACAAGTTTGTCTGAGTGTGTAGGTGTGCGTGCCTGACATCTGATTGAATGACACAGGAAACGAATGATGAGCGCCCAGTGCCAGCCGTCAGTCGGCTCTACCCAGGTAGGCAGCCTGTTGAGTAAATGACTCCCGTGTTTGTAAAGCGCTTAGAGCTTGGTCTCCGACCGAGGATAGGTGCTATATAAGTATCCATATCAATCAATCAATCGCTGTCAGTCCAGCGTTTTGGGGTAAGGTTTTTTGTTGTTGTTTTTTTTTTTCTCCTGCCTTCCTCTTCCCTTTTCAGCCTAAGACACACACACACACACACACGCACGCACACACGCGCGCACACACACACACACACACACTCACGTCCTGTCACATGGAACCAGGTGTGTCTTTTGACGTGCACATGATTTTAGCAGTAAAAACTTCTTTTTCACTCACTTCATATTTTTTTGTGTGCTATCTTCAAGCATTTCTCCTGTTGATATGGGCCAGATGGCCTGCAGAAACTGAATAAACCATTATTATTGTTATTGTTACACTCACGTCCAGCACAGCAGAGCCGACAGCGGAGGCCACCGGGTTGCCCCCGAAGGTGTTGAAGTGCAGGGCCTTGCCCATCACCGCCGCGATCTCCGGGGTCGTCACCACCCCGGCCAGGGGGAACCCGTTACCCATGCCCTTGGCCATGGTCACTGGGAGGGACACACACACACACACACAGAGATAGGTAGATACACACACACACACACACACACACACACAGATAGGTAGATACACACACACACACACACACACACAGATAGGTAGGTACATACTCATACACACACACAGATAGGTAGATACACACACAAACACACACACACAGATAGGTAGATACACACACACACAGATAGGTAGATACACAGACACACACAAACACTGATATGCGCGCGCGCGCGCACACACACACACAGATAGGTAGATACACACAAACAAACAAACACACACACACACACAGAGAAAAAACACACACAGATAGGCAGATAAACACACACACACATACAGATAGGTAGATATATACACACACACACACGCACGCACGCACATATATACACACAAACACAGATAGGCACACACACACACACAGATAAGTAGGTACATACACACATAGAGAGGTACACACACATAGATACACACACACACATGAACACACAAGCGCGCGACACAAACACACAGACGCACACAGACAGACAGACACACCCGCACACACAGAAAGAGATAGACACGGACACACACATAGATGCATATACATATACACACAGACACACACACACAGTGAGAGAAAGAGAGAGAGAATCAGGTACACAGACACACACACACACACAGATTGATAAACAGACACGCACATATAGATAGGCACAGAGACACACACACACGGACAGGTACACACGCACACACACACACAGATACACGGACACACACAAAGACACAGAGACACGCACATAGACGGATAAACACACATAACACAGACAGATAAACAGAGACACACATGGATAGATACACAGACACACACAGATACACAGACACACAGATAGATACACAGACACACACGTAGATAGATACACAAATGCACACATAAATATATACACAGATGCACGCACAGATATACACAGACACACATATTGATAGATACGCAGTTACACACACACAGAAACACGTACACAGACACACAAACAGAAATATAGACACACACACACACACACACACACACACACACACACACACACACACACACATAGGTAGGTACACAGAAACACACATATAAAGGCACACAGACACACACACACACATATAGATACACACGGTCACAGACACACACACACACACACATATATATATATATATATGTAACACAAACACGCACGCACACACACACACACACACATGCACACTAACACAGAATGACTTCACACCACTAACCCATATCTGGGACAACCCCAGAAGCCTCGAATCCCCAATAATGGCTGCCCAGACGTCCAAACCCGGTTTGTACCTGGGGAAGAGGCAGAGAGAGAGAGAGAAGAGAATGGTAGATTTTAAAAAACAACAACAAAAAAAACAACCCCAGTAGACTACAATAGGTAGGTACACACACACACACACACACACACACACACACACACACACACACACACACACACATTCAAAGCTATCAACATCAATCCAGGTACCATATCTAAACTATATGATACTTTGATAACGCCAATATCGATTTATGGGGCGGAGGTATGGTTACCTTACCAAGTCAAACCGGATGATTCTTTCGATTTAGCACACCTTTTTGACGACTGCTTATCGAATAAGTTTCCACATGAAAAATTACACATTAAATTCTGTAAGCAATTACTTGGAGTACACAAAAAAGCTATGGTGCTTCAAGTGTTAGGTGAACTGGGCAGATTCCCAATAAGTTTAAAGATAATGTGCCAAATTATTACATATTGGATTCACATTATTCAATTACCAGAAACTTCCCTCATCAACAAAATATATAAGTCCATGTACCAACAAGAAAATACAACTTCCCCATGGTTGATTTTTGTTAAAAAGATACTCGAAATTATAGGCCTTGATCACATTTGGAAAAATCAATTCACATTCAACGTATCATAGACTGAAATACGTCGTGTATAAAAAATTAGAAAATGAATATATCAAATACTGAAAAGAGAAAAGAGAAAAAACATTAAAGCTAAAATTTTACAATACGATTGTAGCAGAGTACAAAACTGAAACCTACCTTTTAAATATATCAGATACAAAACACAGACAAGCTTTAACGAAACTCAGAATAAGCGCGCATGACCTAAAGATTGAGAAAGGTAGATATTTAAATATTCCACAAGAAGACAGATTGTGCAACAAGTGTAACATCCTGGAAGACG